>NW_017307688.1:0-20157 GCF_000935625.1 Nanorana parkeri
TTGAGGTCCAGTCCCCAGCTATCCGCTTGTGTTGTGACAATGACTCCCATGTTGCCGTAACGAAAATTCGTATTCAGAGCCATTCGGATGCATTAAATTGAGAAACACATCTGATTGGCCAGAAAAGTCACATGCCCGATTCAATTTAGTTTTTGAACAAAATTCGGATGGGATCCGAAATTCTGAAATGGGAATTCAGATTCTGACACATTCGAATGCATTGGGATGCGGAAATTCGGATGTGTCTAACAGCCACAGGTATGAACCCCAGAGGCAGATGAATGATAAGGTTTGAAGTTTCATCACAGCTGGAGGGACAGAGTCTCCCTACCCCTGTGCTACTTTATCCAAAACTAAAATAAAAAAGTTTCTGGCTTTACATACACTTTGGTATTGATTTATAAAACTTCTCCCCAGCAATATGCTGGGTGAATGCCGTTCACATGGCTTTTCCGCCACTAGATGGAGCTGGTTAGCATACGAAATTCCAATGCTCCTCAGCTCCATCTAGTGGTGGGGTGGAAGTTTTATAAATCAACCCCTCTAATTCCTACGGGCCTCCAAAATGCATGTAGCCACAGTAAATTTCATTCAGTCCATGGTTTCTTTAAAAACTGTATCCAGCACTGGATTTACTCTCTCTGCTGCCCCAAGGCCAGGTTCCTCAATGCGCCCCCCTACCCACCGATCCCCTCTCCCATGTAGAATGGCAGACCTGCAGGCTGCATAAAAGTGCCGAGATCGCTTGCAAAAAACAAGCGGCGCCTTCCCCTTTGTACATTTAGCTCTGCTTGCCCAAAGCAGGGCTAAATGTAGAAAACAACTACCTGCCTGGTGCCCGAAACTGCATGTCCCAGGCGTCAGGAGATAGGAATTCCACACCCCCTGCTGCCCCTCACTGCTGCCCCGAGGCCGGGCCTTGGTTGGCCTTGTGGGAAATCCGGCCCTGCATGTATCTGACATCTACGCCAGAGAGTGAAAAGGCCACATGTGCAAATGAGAACTGTTTGCTGATTTCTATGACTCTGGGCACATACATTGTTAAAATGTGTGTGTATATATTTATAATCAAATATATGTTTTCTGTTTCCAGTTGTTAAATTCTTAGGATGTTTCTGTCGTTTTAGATGTATTATTGAATTATCCGTATCCTCCTTCTTTCTGAGTCATGTACCTGCTTTTCTGAGTACTGAGCAGCACCGGAAAAAAGGGCCAAAAGCGAACCCTTTGTGCGCTGACCATTGATAACCCCGAGAAAATCGCTTAAGTGCCTTTGAATGACAGCAATTCCAACTGTAGAAATTGTTGATTTGAGAACAATGCTCCTTTATGAGTTAGGATCTTCATAGCTTTGATTTTGCATGCTGAGGCATAACGCCGACCATTGTGAGAGTAGTTGAGAGGAGGGAGATCACCATGTCGTCTCCTTCTCCATTCTGCTCTCTTAGCTGATTAACCCTCCGCTCAGTTGCCATCTGAGATCCTCCTTAGAGTTGATCCTAAAATCCAGATGAAGTTAGATTCAGGCCAGGGCCATTTTTGGTATCCAAAAGGCTTCCGGGTCAAAGGGTCCAAAAGCTGTTCCAAAGGCTTTTTTTGCCTTATATCTACTGCTTTTGCTTGGGCTCCCTTGCCCTTTCATTGGCTACAAGTGCAACCAGGTCCCACCCTTCTCTCTTAGCATTTTTAGAAAGTAACTCAGGCTTCTTTTTTTGGCCCCCATTATCCCATCATGCTACCAGGAGCTTCCCAAACCATTCCCCACAATTTTGCCTAATTTGCTCCTCTCTAATACAAACTTTATTTGGACGTTGGTTTGGATCCCCATTGACTTCATTGGGTCTTCTGGTTCTGAATCTTAGAGGTTGACACATTTTTAGAAAGTTTGACTGGACTACAAATAATGAACATTTTCAGAAGTTCGTTCATCTCTATTCATTGTCGCCGGTATAAGTAGTCATCTTCGTGACTTGATGCATAGTTTTCTGATTGGTCCAACAGGCAAGATTGAAACTTTTTGAATTTTTTGTAGCACTTTTGTAGAAAGAATAGAAAGTCCCCTTAATAGGGACCAGCCTGGAGAGAGATAGCGGGCTTGATATAGATGGCCTAATTCTGAAAATGCTTGTAACCTGGCTGATGAGCTGGTCCTTTCGCTGATGGACTGGTCCTCTGGCTGATGAGCTGTTCCTCTGGCTGATGAGCTGTTCCTCTGGCTGATGAGCTGTTCCTCTGGCTGATGGGCTGGTCCTCTTACTGATGGGCTGGCCCTTTGGTGATAGGATGGTTCTCTGGCTGATGGGCTGGTCCTCTCACTGATGGACTGGTCCTCTGGCTGATAAGCTGGTCGTCTGGGTGATATGCTGGTACTCTGGCTGATGGACTGGTCCTCTCACAGATGGGCTGATCCTTTGGCTGATAGGATGGTTCTCTGGCTGATGGGCTGGTCCTCTGGCTGATAGGATGGTCCTCTTGCTGATGAGCTTGTCCTCTCGCTGAAGGACTGGTCCTCTGGCTGATAAGCGATGCACAAACTGTTGGCGCTATATAAATCCTGTATAATAATAATAATAAGCTGGTCCTCTCGCTGATGGGCTGGTCCTCACGCTGCTGGGCTGGTCCTTTGGCTGATAGGATGGTCCTCTGGCTGATGAGCTGGTCCTCTGGCTGATGGCCTGGTCCTTACGCTGATGGACTGGTCCTTACGCTGATGGACTGGTCCTCTGGCTGATGGGCTGGTCCTCTCGTTGATGGGCTGATCCTCTTGTTGATGGGCTGGCCCTCTGGCTGATGGCCTGGTCCTCTTGGTGATGGGCTGGTCCTCTGGCTGATGGGCTGGTCCTCTCGTTGATGTGCTGGTACTCTCGTTGATGGGCTGATCCTCTTGTTGATGGGCTGGCCCTCTGGCTGATGGCCTGGTCCTCTTGGTGATGGCCTGGTCCTCTTGGTGATGGCCTGGTCCTCTTGGTGATGGGCTGGTCCTCTTGGTGATGGCCTGGTCCTCTTGGTGATGGGCTGGTCCTCTGGCTGATTAGCTGGTCCTCTTGGTGATGGCCTGGTCCTCTTGGTGATGGGCTGGTCCTCTTGGTGATGGCCTGGTCCTCTTGGTGATGGGCTGGTCCTCTGGCTGATTGGCCTGTTTACACCAGATGCGTTGGGACTGCGCTGGCCGCCTTTTCCAGTGCGGCCCCAATGCACAGACAAGACAATCTGACTTGTTTCAAGTCAGCTCAGTCCACAATACCATGTTGTGGTGGTATGCACTGAAATAAAAGTACTGCATGCATGCAGTGAGCTGTGCTGATAGAACTTAATGACACTCGTGACATTTCAATAGTTCTAGCAAGAAAAAAAAGGGTGCAATGCCCTAGGATTGTCCAATCCCAGACTGGGGCGGGTCCTATACTAGGCTGAGCTGCTCAACCATACTGCAATCTGCAGAGGAGTCTCAGGGAGTGCAGAATCTGGCTGTGATGTCTGCCTGGGGTACCTGGATCACAATAGTGGCTGCACAGAATTGAAAAAGAATTCCGATGTCAAGACATGCTATATTTATATTCCAACTTTGAATGGAGACTGGAAAGACAGAGGACCTAATGTTTCTTGACTGAGCTGATTAAGGAATACCTGAGGGAAATCCTGCCCGATGTTTATCTTAGCGCTCCTGTACCTACAATGACTCTAAATCACCCCGCTGCTGATTAACATTGATTCAGTGACTTTTCTACCGTCTCAACTCATCTATTCTTCCCCTTGATTGGACAGAAGGACGTGAACACAGAAGAGACAAGCCAGTATAAAGTTACACTTTGAAAGTCCACTTGATATTTGAGATGTTATGCTTCCAATGAAATAAAGTTACTTTGCCTGAAAAGCACAAAGCACAGAACGCGACCATTTATATCAATTTTATAGTTTTCTAATTTTATTTTCCTGGTTCCTATAAACACCAACAAATCCCATTTAAATATATTCCCCCAATAGCCACAAAGGGTTTAAATCCACTTTGTGTGCACCAAATGCCATTGTAAACCCAAATATTAGTGGTGACATCACTGTGCTATGTATAGCCTGTGCAGGGAACAGAGCTGTGGGGGGGGAGGGGGTTTCTCAGCAGGCCCCACCCACTGCAGGAAACTACAGGAGGGGGCAGAGACAAGACCAGTCACACTGCACAAGGAGAGAAAGCAGCAGTGGCCGGTCTTTATTACAGGAGGGGGCAGAGACAAGACCAGTCACCCTGCACAAGGAGAGAGAGCAGCAGTGACCGGTCTTTATGATATATATATATATAATGTATATATGTACAAGGTTTTACTATATTTATCATAGATAGTGGGAAGCTTTGATTATTGTTTACATCTGAGTGATAATGGGTTACAATCTTTTTTTTCCAATGTTTTTATTGCTCTTTCCGTCTCTTCCTGCCCTACTGACAACTGCTCCTCCCTTTTCTTGTATGGGTGTCACAGGAAACAGGAAATGAGGGAAAATCTCCCTAATAAAATCACAGAGAGAAATAACAAGTGGACAGGAATTTTATCATTTCAAAATTCTATCCAAAATGAATTAAAAAAAAGTGGACTTAACTTAGATTTTTAAATCTGATAATTGTTTAATATATATATATATTTTGTAATTGTGACATTTTTATTATTATTCATAATTTTTAGATTGTAAGCCCTCAGGGGCAGGGCCCTCCTTACCTTTTTGTCCTGAATTGTATTGTGATTGAAATGTATATCTTAAAGCAAAGCGCAAACTGTTGGCACTATATAAATCCTGTGTAATAATAATTTGTCTACTATAAAGAAAGAGAGCCAGCAGCGGCAGTGGAGGAGGCCTAACACGGCAGGGGAGGAGGAGGCGGGGCACGTGGTCGACAGCAGGGGAGGAGGCGGGGCCCGGTGACGGAGAAGGAGGCGGGCCCGGCGACGGAGGAGGAGGCGGGGCCCATCAGCTAGCGTGAAGGAAGAGGAGGCGGACAGGTAAGAAGTGCGACCAGCCCACCTGAGGGTGACCCTGCAGAGCCCCACAGGTGGGCTGTGTGGGATCTCAAGTGGGAGTTATCTAGAAATCACAGGGCCCCATGCAACATTTTGCTATGGGGCCCTATGATTTACGCTCCTGATTATACCTTAATTTTTTTAATCGAAAATAAATAAATACAGAAATGCGTGAATCCTAAATCTAACTCAAACGCATTGATGGGATTTAAAAAATAAAATAGTGAATAAAGAAACAATGTCTGATTGGTCAGCTGCAGTGGTCTGTGGATGGAGCTGGCGAGTTACCTCATTGCGTGGCTCCCTCTTACCATTCCTTATGAAGCATTTTCATCTGAAGGGAAAATCAATTTACACTTTCCGGGTCGATATAAACTCTCCGGGCTTTTTTTTTTTTTTTCATCTTAGTTTAAAATTTCCGTTGCATGTTTCTCCCTCGTTCCTCGTGACTCTGCACGCTTGGCAGGGACCTCGAAACATTCTATCATTGTGTCGTGTCCTGGATCCGCAGCCCCGGAGGAAAATGATCCGGCCTAGGTTGTGTTACCGCAGATCTGCTTCCTCGCTGCGCTTCCAGGACCTTTGTTGTTTGCTCGCAGAGGATAAGGAAAGCTTACAGCATGGTTTAACTATGCCGAATGGGGGTTATAACTAATACAACATGTTAGGAGTCTTAGGCAGTCATATTTCACCAGAGGAAACAATGTTGGAGAGGACAGACTGAGCTCCAGCGATACAGGGGCACTTGGCAGTGAACAATTTTCGGAATATATAACACTCAGCAGCACCGCTGTGTCTGGGTAGTTTGCTACTTTAAAGTGGACCTTTCAGTAACTTAACAATCCTCTAAGAGTACATTGCCGATCGTCACAATATACAATGACCGTATGTTTGGGAAGCTCCACGTTTTATCATTATAAAGCAATTCATGAGCTCCAGTCTAGTGGCTTTGCCTAGACTGAGATGATGTTATTAGTCTGATGCGGGCAGGAGGAAGCATTTCCGCAGTCTCCCCTCTCCAGTGATCAGTCTGCTGCATGCAGGAGGAAGCATTTCCTCAGTCTCCCCTCCCCCAGTGTCAGGGCCGGATTTACTATCTCTGCTGCCCCAAGGCCAGGTTCCTCAATGTGTCCCCCCTACCCGCCAAACCCCCCTTCCACATGGAGAATGGCAGATCTTCAGGCTGCATACAATGTCGCCGAGATCACTTGCACAAAACAAGCAATGGCTTCCCCGCTGTACATTTAGCTCTGCTTGCCCAAAGCAGGGTTAAATGTAGAAAACAATTACCCGCCTGGACGTCGGGAGATAGGAATTCCACCTCCCTGCTGCCCGAGGCTGGGCCTTGGTTGGCCTTGTAGGAAATCCGGCCCTGCCCAGTTTTCAGTCTGCTGCAGGCAGGAGGAAGCATTTCCTCAGTCTCCTCTCCCCCAGTGATCAGTCTACTGCAGGCAGGAGGAAGCATTTTCTCAGTCATCCCTCCCCCAGTGATCAGGGCTCTATAATAGATTCCCATAGTGTCTGACAGGAATATGTCCGTTCAGAACTTACAAGGTTACAATACTTCCTGTTTCTTAATTGGTGTAATTATGAATGACGGCTGGGGGAAGAATCTACCCCCATTATTCACATGTATGCATTAAAACAGGAAAACCCTCGTGAGATAGTGAGGGTTGGGACCCTGCCTGCTGGAGGAACCGAGAGTGACAGTAAGGGGGCCCAAAGGACCCTTTATTAATATGCATACTGGAGGAGAAAAGTTTATTTTTGTTACTTTAACAAAGTGAGCCAATCAATGGATTACTGACCTAGCCAACAGGATCGCTCCAGCAGACTGGGCAGATGACCAGCGGAGCAAGCGTTTCATAATTCACTGACATCATTCATGAATTATGTGTTTTATTTTTCTAGTTACTGGTCTGAGATCGCTCATTTATCAGCGCAGGTAAAAATTAAATTCACAAATAACTAATCTGACACGGAAGTGAAAAAGTTGGACACTATGATTGTAGCACTGACGACTGTCCGCTTACAATAGTTTATATACCAGGAAGATAACGATTTGCCGAATTCGTTTAGTGACCACTCTAGGGGCCTGCTTACACCGTGATAAAAAAAAAAATTCTGCTCTCAGCATATTTGATGCAGTTTCATCAGCACACATGTTACAATGGAAATGCATGTAAAACGCACCTAAAACACATGTAAAACTCAACCGGCATAGAACACACTGCACCTAAACAGCAAAGGCTCGCACCAGCCCTAACCATACCAACCTGCTAACAATAATCTTTTACCAGTCTCTGCCATCAGAACAGTAGCAGATTGTTGCTGATGAATTACATGGTTACAATTTGTAATTTGCTATGTAACAAGTTTAAAATTGATACTTTGCCTATTTTCCATGAGAAACATCCTCTGCTATGGCTGTATGAAATGTTTATTTGTAAAACATCGCTTTATGGCTGAACTTTTTTTGGACACCTGATCATCACACCTGTACAAGCTTGTTTTTTTTCATCCCGTTCCTAAACCATGGCCATTAATATGGGCTTGACTTCCCTTTATGAGCATAACAGCCTCCACTCTTCTGTGATGGCTTTACACACAATTTTGGAGGGTGTCTAAGGGTATTTGTACCCATTAAGTCAAACGTGCATTTGTGAGGTGTGGTACTGATGTTGGATGAGAAGACCCGGCTGGCAATGGACATTCTAATTCATCCCAAAGGTGTTCCCATCCCAAAGGTGTGCCCATTTAGCCAAAAGAGCATTTGTGAGGTCAGGTACTGATGTTGGATGAGAAGGCCTGGCTGGGAATTGGCATTCCAATTCATTCCAAAGGTGTGCCCATTGGGCATGGCTTCCCTTTATGGGCACAACAGCCTCCACTCTTCTGTGATTGCTTTACACCAAATTTTCGAGGTTGTCTAAGGGGATGTGTGCCCACTAAGCTAACAGAGCATTTGTAAGGTCAGGTACTGATGTTGGATGAGAAGACCCGGCTGGCAGTGGCAACTGGCCTTCCAGTTAAGGCCAAAGGTGAGCTAATTTAGCCAAAATAGTATTTGTGAGGTGTGGTACTGATGTTGGATGAGAGGGCCTGGCTGGCAATTGGCATTCCAATTCATCCTAAAGGTGTGCCCATTGGGCTTGGCTTCCCTTTATGGGCATAACAGTCGCCACTCTAAAAAGGCTTTACACAAGATTTTGGAGAGGGGCTAAGGGAATTTGTGCCCAAACAGCTACAAGAGCATTTGTGAGGTCAGGTACTAATGTTGGATGACAATACCTGGCTCACAATAGGAGTTCCAGTTCATCCAAAAGGTGTTCAATAGGGTTGAGGTCCAGGCTCCGTGAAGGCCACTTGAGTTCCTCTACACCAAACTCATCATACCATGTCTATATGGAGCTTCGTGCATGGGACAGAGTGATGCTGGGACAGAAAAGGGCCTTCACCAAACTGTTACCACAAGGTTGGAAGAGCACAATTGTCTGAAATATCTTTGCATGCTGGAGTATTAATGGAACACATGAACTCAATAATGTGGAGGTGTGTCCAAAAACTTGTGACCACAGAGCAGTTGTGATGGTCAGGTGACCACATACTTTTTGACCAATAAAAAATAATAATAATAAAAACATTATTATTAATTTCACACAGTAACCCATAGCGACCCATCCATTGTCAGTTTACCTCATTCAGGTCTGCGAATGATGAACCGCGATCAGTCCAATATGGGAGAATACTGAACCCACTAAACAGTCCCAGCCGTGGGCTCCTGCCCGTGGTTTTGTTATAATAAAATTTATCATTGCATTTTTCATGCTACACTTTCCGTTGTCACCACACATAACACTGAGTGTAGCCAGCGCTCAGCGGAATCAAAGACAACAGATACAAAAAAGAAACATATTTTCCACTGTTATGGAAACACAGAACAATTATCCTGCGAATGATTAGAAGCGATACAGCAGAACGAATCCTGGAAAACGAACAGCCCACAAAAGTCTGTTCTGCTGCTGTAAGAAAGTCGTGTTTGCGCTGATGTCCTCGCATTCTGTAGCTGGGATCAATTTCTGGCACAACAGCTTAATAGTGATCTAATATGCACAACATCACAACACTGATATTATAGAGGGATACTAATTGAGGAGGACCCCAGAAATAAAAAGTATTAAAGTGACTCCGTCCACAAGCAAAGTACCTGTGTGAGAAACTGCAGAAACATTTTCTGACTCCATTAAGGGGGAAGGACCACTTGCTAGGAATGTCCCCCCTCCATGCATGATTTTTTTGCAGCGCTGGGGACACCCCAAAACTTTCCTGACTATGGTAGCAGTTTATGCACAATAGGTGCCTAGGACAATGAGGTTTGGAAATCACAGTCACATGACAGAACATAGAGTGCCTTAGACTGGAGTTAAAGCTTTGTGAATTGAGACTTATGTAACATAATGTGGTGAATCTTGGGTGGCACCATTGAGACTTATGTATTGTAATGTGGTGAATCTTAGGTGGCACCAATGAGACTTATGTAACATAATATGGTGAATCTTGGGTGGCACCACTGAGACTTATATAAAATAATGTGGTGAATCTTGGGTGGCACCACTGAGACTTATGTAACATAATAAGATGAATCCTGGGTGGCACCATTGAGACTTATGTAACGTAATGTGGTGAATCTTAGGTGGCACCACTGAGACTTATGTAACGTAATGTGGTGAATCTTAGGTGGCACCACTGAGACTTATGTAACGTAATGTGGTGAATCTTAGGTGGCACCACTGAGACTTATGTAACATAATATGGTGAATCTTGGGTGGCACCACTGAGACTTATGTAAAATAATGTGGTGAATCTTGGGTGGCACCATTGAGGCTTATGTAACATAATGAGGTGAATCTTGGGTGGCAGCACTGAGACTTATGTAACATAATGAGGTGAATCTTGGGTGGCAGCACTGAGACTTATGTAACATAATGAGGTGAATCTTGGGTGGCAGCACTGAGACTTATGTCACATAATGAGGTGAATCTTGGGTGGCAGCACTGAGACTTATGTAACATAATGAGGTGAATCTTGGGTGGCAGCACTGAGACTTATGTAACATAATGAGGTGAATCTTGGGTGGCAGCACTGAGACTTATGTAACATAATGAGGTGAATCTTGGGTGGCACCATTGAGGCTTATGTAACATAATGAGGTGAATCTTGGGTGGCAGCACTGAGACTTATGTAACATAATGAGGTGAATCTTGGGTGGCAGCACTGAGACTTATGTAACATAATGAGGTGAATCTTGGGTGGCACCATTGAGGCTTTCGGCTCGGCAATTCTGCTCGCTAGGTAGCGAACACAATAAAAAAAAACGTAAACAAATAAAAAACATTTTTTTACAAAAATTATTTAAATAAATGTAAATAAAATAGAAAAATGTAAAAAAGTTAGCAAATAATTAAAAAAAATGTAAGAAAAGAAAAAAAAAGTGCAGTTCCCCTTTAGGTCTGGTAGGAAAGTTAGGAGGGATGCCATTTAAAAAAAAGCAAAATAAAAAAAAGTGTGCGGGGTTCCCCCCAAAAGTCATACCAGGCAGTTAAGCTCTGGTAGGAATTTTAAGGAGGAACCCCACCCCCAAAAATGGGAAAAAAAGACGTGTCCCCCCTTAAAAATCCCAACCAGACCCTTGATCCGAGCACAGGCCTGGTAGGGCAAGAAAGGAAGGGGGGAGGGGGAAGACGAGCGAGCGCCCCCCCGCTCCCTGCCATACCAGGCCACATGCCCTCAGCACTTGGAGGGTGCTTTGGCCGACCTTTCTCTCCGCTTCAGGTGTAATTACGGGTCAGCCGAGGGGAGGAAGCATATGCCCTCAAGCCGTTATATAAGCCCTGAAGAAGGGGAAGGCCTGTTCCCTCAAAACGCGTTGGCTGTATTTGACTTTTGATACTCTAAAGAGTGATTCCTAAATGGTGAGAGGCAGAACTTTAGGGCCTGGAACCAGGTCTCCACGTATCAGCATTCACAACGGGTTCACCCCCTCCAAAGAGAACATCCCCTTTTTTGGGTCGACACCACAACCAATCTTAATTCCTAATTCCTACCACACATTTACCAGTTCTCCAGGGGGCGTGTCCTTGACACCCTGGCAATGGGTTGAATGCTTATGGCTGTCATTCAACCCAGAAAAGCAGCAGCAATGGCTGGATGCAGCATGCCGCTCTGGAACACAGAGAGGGATGGAAACACTTTGAGATCCTTTTTGTAAACAGGAGGACGGCAGAAATTAAAAAAAAAATGTAGTTGGACTCCGGGCAAAGAAAAAACGTACCCTTGCAGTGGGGCTACCCCTGCTCTGTAATGGTTAAGTGCTCGTTTTCGCTAAGGGGGTCAAATAAAGCAGTTTGACTTACCTGATCCTCCCACCCACTGCGGTTGTTGCTCATCTCTTTCCCCCTCTGCTCCGGCTGTTAAAAGTCACTCAGCATCTTCACATCTCATGCAAGTCAATGGACCTTGTATAGACACGATGACATCAGCAGCCCTTAGACCGCTGGAACCCGGGGGAGAAGAAGGTGCGGGGACCGGTCAGGTGACCGAGGATCGGGTGAATATATCAGCTTTATTTGAGCCCCTTAGACAAAATGAGCACTTAACCCTTGCATTGCCAGGGAAGCCCCACTGCAAGGGTAAGTTTTTTTAAATTTCTTCTTTAGGAATAGGAGAGAAGTCGTCTGACCATTGAAGGTAATGGTTGTATTTGAGAGTGACGCTTGCTTTTATTGACCTGTGAATGGGCAGTCATTCGGGTCTGAAGATCCTCAGCATTCCTAGACGGGTCACGCAGAAAACGTTGGCTGATCTCTTCCCTTTTTTTTTTACTTTCCTAACCCAATCCAGACTTCCTGTGACAGTTAAGTGACATTACTAATCGGTGACCTTCCTTCCTAATCAATCGACTTTTCCTATTATCAGATGGACATGGTGTATACTGATGGTGTATACTGATGGTGGCTGCATGACGGCTCTGTAAACAGGACAGAAATGTCCCCCAACTTTTCCCTTGAGATTGTTAGCACAACTATCCATCTCTCCCCTCATGCCAAGGTCCTAGTTGTCATCCTTGACTCGGACCTCACCTTTCTTCCCCACATCCAATCATTATCCAATAGTCTATGACAGGGGTAGGCAAACTCCCACCCTCCAGCTGTTGTGGAACTACAAGTCCCATGAGGCATTGCAAGACTCTGACAGCCACAGGCATGACTCCCATGGGCAGATGCATGAGGAGATTTGCGGTTTCAACACAGCTGGAGGGCCGGGGTTTGCCTGCTCTTCTCATAGGCTATAGCAGGGGGTAGGCAACATCGAAAGCACTTGACTTTATGAAGCAGCTTCCAATAATGTCTCCAATACTAACAAGTGAAATCGTCATCCGTCATTATGAGATGGTCAGAGGGTCAGCTCATTGGCTGACTGGCTGCCGTGTGCATCACAGACAGATCTCACTGCGGGCAGACGGGTAAATGAATTCCGTATTGACATTTCACTGTTTGTTCGTAGAACATATAAACAAAGTATAACATATCAGGATCCATCTCCCGGCCGCTGTGGATGCCGAGTGTATACGCTGATGGCAACCAGACTTGAAGATGCTATCAGACGGGGGCCCGGAGACTGGCAATGTGGGGCCCCTTTTCATGCTGACCTGACCTAGAGATCATTGATAAGATGCCATATAAAGGAAACCCTCACCAATGTGTCACCTGACAATGCCAGCCCGGGTAGCCGGTACATCTCCCTGACACCGGGCTGAACCTAAACTAATAAACGGGCTGTCAGAGTGACAAAGAAATCGCTGTAACACGGAGCTCCCGGACTGGAAGACATTAACCCTTTGCGGGGCCAGCAACATTTTGTTATGATAAAGAAGGTTTGTTGCACTCCTTACCGGACAGCCCCATTTATGGCTACAAATAATGATGGCTTGACATCGGATATATTTTCCATGTCAAGTGCATGCTGAGTAATGTGCAAGTGTAACACTTTCAGGTATTTATTACTTCTTACAGAGATACAATGTTACAGGTTACAAGGTTGCAGTCTGATCACTGGGGGAGGGACTGAGACTGAGGAAATGCTTCCTCCTGCCTGCAGCAGACTGATGACATCATCTCAGCCTAGGCAAAGTCACTGCAATGGAGCTCAAGGATGGTTTTGTAATGATAAAAGATGGAGCGTTTCTAAAAAAAAAAAAATGATACTGTTGCTGTATATTGTGAGATGTCAGCAATGTACTTATACAGGCTTACAATGTTAAGAAAATGTCCACGTAAAGGAGAAGTATTTGGAGATTAAAATGTACTCTTCCCGATACCTTTTTTAAAATTCTTTATTTTGTCAAAACATAGGAATCCATACAAAAACTTTGCAAATTCAGTGTAAAAGTTATATAATAACATCTTGTTACAGACTATGTAAATTAACTCAAGTGCATGGATCCCATACATTTAACATTTTTGAGATTATTCTTCCAGATACTTCGAGCTGGCAAGCCAGCTGTCACACGCCGGCTCTATAGATCGAGAACTGAGGCTGGGTCTCTGGTGACACCCCGCTGTGACGTCATCATGCATGCGCGTGACATCATCATGCACGTTCGCAATGAAGTCATGCACATGCTTGGTGATACCTTCCAGTGGCCATCTTGGTGATGGACGCCAGCAGAGAGAGGAGGGCACGTTCACCCGGCAGGATAAGGTATGCTGCCAGGTCCCTTCCTCTATCATGCAACTGTCAGGCTCTCGGCCCATGAGCGAGTGCTCGACTTTTTCAGAGGGGGTGACACCAAAATGACTGTCAGTCATATTGATCTCACCCCTCCAATGGTGGCACCCGGGTGCGGGTCGCACCCCTCTAGTGACACCACTCATCTGAGTAATCACATACCACTGATCACTCTGCTCACAGTCTTCCCCCTGCAGAGTATTAACTGTCAGTCACCGCTCCCTGCAGGCATTCCTCCAGTGCCCATTGGAGAGACAGACAAGGGAAGGGGGCGGGCACAGCTGGCTCTGGCTCTAGAGAGGCAGAGCCAGCTGTCAATCAGGCAGCCGGGTGGATCCTGACAATATTGCTATATTCTTACTTTGGGTCACACAATGTGTGACCCAAAGTAAGTAAGTAATGTTCTTCAAAGTAAGTAGTAATGTTCTTCTGGTTGAACTGGAGCAAAATTTTGCGCACACATCTGATTTTGTTAGGATTCCAAGAACTGAGAACTTTTTTAATTCTGCGCAGACTGGACAAATCTGCATGCATAGTTTCAAGGTTAAAAAAAAAAATTCCCAATTTTGCTCAAGGCCGGGTGGAGGGCAAAGAGGCAACTTTTCAACAGGATGGGATGCAAAGGGGCAGGATCTGCAGCCTATGCTGCTGAAGTAGTTCATAGCTCACGGGGGATATAAATATATTTAATATCATATTTATTTATTATTTATTATATATTATACATTTATTTTGGGATTGAGCTTTAAATAAGCTCATTTCATGTCTGGAATCCTCTTCTCTGCGGAAATGTCGAAAGTGAACGCCAAGCCTTACAGGTGGACAGTGACCGGCAAGTTGAAGGTTGAAGCAGGCTATTGCGACAAGCCGCCCCCCTCTATCCCGCTTTTAAGTGACCCGGAGGTACCAGTTGCCAGAGGAGAAAATTTACCGCGGTACTTAGGAAGGCTTTTTATTTCAGGCCGTGTAATTATCAATTACAGAAAGGGAAGCTCCTCTTAATTCGAACCATGAAGCCGTCTCGTATTCTCCAATGGAACTCCGTCTTCTGTACCGGATTAATGGTCCTATTAATTGGCTGCATGTGACCACTTCGGGGGAGAAATATGTGAGATTTCTATGTGCTCGGAGCTGTGAGCGGGCTCCACTGACCCATGTCATGCGATAATGGAGGAAGGTCTGGGGCTGGGAAGCTCTGTGTGATATTTCAAACAGGAAATGGGTCGGATTCTTTTTGCTGTGTTGGAATTCTGTGTTCGATAACAAAGTATGTTGTGCAGTCAAAGTAAGGGAATAAATATGAGACATGATAAAGATAAAGTGTTGGAGGCTGCAGGTTAGGTGTTAATCTGATTATTTTTAATAGCAAAGTCAAATTGTAAACGAATGCACATTTTTAAAGGGTTAGAACTAGGGATGTTCCGATGCCACTTTTTCAGCCCCAAGTACAAGTACAAGTACTTCCCCTCATGTACTTGCCGATACCAATTACCGATACTTTTTCTTAAAGGGACAGGTGACTTTAAATGATCCATAGTACAACTACATGTTATGTACTATGGATCAAACTCCCCTTGCCTTCACTCACTGTGCCGGAGAGAGCAGCGACGAGTCAGCGCTGGTTCTGTGGGAGGAGCTCCAGGTGGGGTCCTAATTTAGCTGGCTCAGAGGTGCCAGCCAGCTAAATTAGAATCCCACCTGTAGCTCCTCTCGCCGGACCAGCACTGACTCGCCGTTGCGTGTTTTTTTTTCTTACTTACCTCTCCGAGCGTCGCGTCACTGCTGCTCCGGTGGGCGGCGCTCCAAGCGGGGTCATCTGGCAGTCTCCGGCCACCTAAATTAGGATCCCACCTGGAGCTCCGCCCACCGGTGGGAGCAGTGACTGCTCGGCGAGGTAAGTAAGAAAAAAAAAAAAAACAGAGCAAGCTTCGGCGCTAGGCATTGGGGCATTTTGACAAGTACAAGTACTTGTCAAAACGCCCTGTATCGGGCCTGATTCCAATGCTAGCATCGGTATCGGGACATCCCTAGTTAGAACCCTTGTATCGGGGAGAACCAAAAAAAACAAACAAACGCTATCGGTGCATCCCTAGTAGCCACTACTTCAAGCTCGCTTCCATCATGGACTACAATCTCATGTTCAGCTAGTTAATTTGTATTGAGATTGTAGTCTATCATGGGAGCAAACTTGGAGCTACTTTACAACACACACAGAGACCATGGGGTACAAAAGTAGCCCCCCTCCAGAAGGAAGGACAGTGTCAGCACCAATTCAGAGATGATTGGAGGATATACAGCCGAGTGATACACAAATAAGATACATTGTTGTTCATAGTTAAGGTACCTGAATGAATATTTAAGGTTTACCTCCTGAGTTTTGTGTCACTTTAAGAAGTATTATTTGACCCAAGATTCCCATATTATCAGAAATGTAGGCGTGTCATCAGTTAGTTTTCTTCAACCTAGCTACGAGTCTTTACGAGTCTTATAATCTATGGAGGAGTTGCTCTCCATGACTTGGCGATGGCTTCTTGAAGAGAATCTATGTTTGTTTTGTTGATGATGTGTGATGTCTTCAGGTTATTTTATTTAGTAGTGCTCAATCTTTAAAACAAGAAACTGCCCCCAGAAGCTCCGGGCTGGCTGGCAGTTAGAGCCCATTGGAGCACCAGCCAGCTTCGAAATCCTCAGACGCTCACCTTTGTGAGTGGGAAGCTTCCTCTGAACAAAACGGCACCATTGTGGACTGTGTGATCGTCCCAGTCCAATCTGCCCCACTAATCAGGTTCA
This sequence comes from Nanorana parkeri, assembly GCF_000935625.1. Lineage (NCBI taxonomy): Eukaryota > Metazoa > Chordata > Amphibia > Anura > Dicroglossidae > Nanorana > Nanorana parkeri. The sequence goes on from NW_017307688.1 coordinate 16,584, forward strand.
CCATTTCCCAGAGCATGGGGGGCAGAGAGCATGGGGATTCCATGAACCAGCTGGGCACGTACAAGTGCTGGTAAATAGCTGGCAGCCATTTACACAGACTGTGTCCTCATGGAAAGAGGATGAAAGTGTAGGGCAGCGTAACATTTTTTTCTGGTGCCTTCAAAGTGGGGATTCTAATTGAATTATGCGGAATGGAAGTCCGTCTTCCTAAAGCCAAAGGGCTGTCAGTGACCCCAACGTCTATTTTTAAATAGGAGAACAAGGACACGGCTCATAGAAGATGCCCTGTTTGGCTCAGTGATGGACGGGTGCGTTATGGTTTATTAAGTCAATTATTAACAACTGGTTGGGTTACTGAGCAATCCCGATGTTTGCAGTGGAAAAGAAAAGCTTATCTTCCTGACTACATACACTACCAACCACTTCCTGTTGCAATAACTGGACAAAAGAAAAAGTGGTAAAGGAAAACTGTGCAAAGAAACTATGGAGCATGGAACTATGACAATGCCAACCTCCCCTGTTTAAAGTGCACACTATGACCACAATGACTTATATGTGCTTGTTAAACATCCCATTCCAGAACCATGGACATCAATATGGAGGAATATTCCAGGAAGTCTTTCCACAAGATTTTGGAGGGTTTCTGTGGGAATTTGAGCCCATTCAACCAAAAGAGCATTTGTGAATTCGAGCACTGATGAAGACTCAACTCTCAATCTGCATTCTAATTCAACCCAAAGGGGTTCAGTGGGGTTGAGGTCAGGTCTCTGTGAAGGCCACTCAAGTTCCTTCACACCAAACTGGTCAAACTATGTCTTTATGGAGCTGGCTTTGTACAAAGGTGCGCACAGTCATGCTGGAACAGACAAAGACCTTACCCAAACTTATGCCAAAGCATAGCATGTAGCATTAACTGTAGCCTTCACTGGGAATACATGAACTCAAAATGAATAATTTGACGGGATGCCCAAATACTTTTGGTCATATATTGTTTGTCTAGCCATTTTTTTGTTTTGTTTTGGATAGAGTAGAGAACCATTAAAACCTGGTCAGCTGGGCCGTCCCTAGAATAAGGCAGGCTGAGGTGGTTGACTGAGATGGCATCTCAATGGGTCACATGGGGGGACGGCAGGTGTGCTTGCTGCCCCTTTTCCAGCCAGAGTGTCCCAGGTTGCTAAGAGGTCTTAGCAACCTGGGATGCTCTGGCCAGCTTCCTGCCCAGCTCATTGATATCACTGGTTGCCAGTAGCTGAGCAGGCCACTCCGGAACTTCCTGTCCCCAAGAATTAACAGGAAATAAGGGGAAATCCTCTTTAAAGTAAGATAAAATCCCTTATTACACAGCTGTCACTGGAAAATGTATCCTCATGGCAGGGGCGTCCCGCGGCCGGGTGATACTCGGAGCGGAGACCGAGTGACACCCCGTCGTGATGTCATTGTGTATGTGCGTGACGTCACCACGCGCGTACGTGATGACTTCATCGCGCATGCGCGGCCATCTAATTGACAGAGGAGGGGACGTTCACCCAGCGGAATGAGATATGCTGCCGGGTCCCCTCCTCTCTCCTGACACTGTCGGGCTCTCGGTCTATGACCCAGTGCCCGACATTTTACAGGGGGTGACCGCAAAATGACTGTCAGTCATTTTGGTGTCACCCCTCTAATGGTGTCAGGGGGGTAGCGGGCCGCACCCCCCTTGTGACACCCACTGCCTCATGGGAACATTTCCACTCACCTCCTTTTCTGTTGTCAACAGTGACATTTTAGGAACAATAGAACAATGCCCCCTCTTTTTTTTTACTCATCACCATAACCTATGGGGAAGTGTTTTGTAGTCTAGCAGAAGATAACCAATAAGGACTGACAACACTGCTTGGGGTTTCAAAGCAGCAATCACAGAAAGCAATGTACGCGGTATACTGTATGTAGCTTCGACTACATACAGTATACCCCGCTGAGCCAATCACGCGCGAGCGATGTATTCTATTAATGAATACAAAGCCTGCTTGGATTGGCAGAGGTTGTGTACATCGCTCGCCGTGATTGGCTCAGCACGGTATACTGTATGTAGCCGAAGCTACCGTACATACAGTATTACCGCACATCCAGCGGGCTGACAGATTTAAATACCCGGCGTATAAGACGACCCCCGATTTTTTCGGGGGATGTTTTTAAATATAAAAAGTAATTTTATACGCCGGCAAATAAAAGAATTGACTTTTATACCCAGTTATGTTGGAATTTTTTTTCATACAGAATTCTTGCTTTATTTTTAATTAGATTTAGTTCAGAAAAATGAAAAACAAAAATGAACTCAGCGAAACACGAGACGAAGTGGACACATGAGTTTATTATTCTTTATTGAAGAATGACATATTGAAGAAGCCAGGATACGCGTCATACATCAGCAAATACTCCTCTCTACATTTTACAGTAAACTATTTTCTTTTTACTCTTTTTTTTCTGTCTCGCAAACCCAAAGAAGATTTTTTTTTCCTTTTAAATATTATTAATAAAATTAGATCTGAAGACGAGTCTAACTGAGGGTTTGGCAGAGGTTTAAAAATTGAGTCCAGAACATTGAGAAATGCTAAAAAAAATGGATTTAAAAAAAACAAAAAATGCTTTCCTAATTCTATGTAACAAAATAGTGTTAAAGTTTCTCTCTCTATATTTCTATTTTTTTTTTTAGGGCTGTGGAAATTAAAGATTCATTTCTCGATTAATCGTTAAACATTTTAATCGATTAAAATAATTTTGATCGCTAATGAAAACACTCACCTCTCCGCCGGCTTCCGGGAGTCCCGTCGGCGATCCGGTGACGTCACGGACATCGATGTCACCGGACTCCTCCCCCCTTCCCCAAGTGTCTCCGTCGGCAGAAATTTTAATCATTACCAGCCCTAATTTTTTTCCTTTTTAGGTTGTATGTATCATTTTTTCCCCCATAATTCAACGCAACTGTCACCCGATTCTTCTATTTTCACATAAGAAATACACTTTCACATAAGAAACATTGTGTGAATATTGGGTGAAAACATTGATAATTGGTGCTCATTCACATTGAGCGTTTAATCGCGCAATTTCGGCCCGCGATATCGAGCATATTTGCCGCGCGATATCGCGAGAAGTCGCTTGCCCAATGATTTTCAATGGAGCTGTTCTATTTAACAGCTCCATGTCGCCTGTCGCTCGTCGCTGTTGCTTGTCGCTTGTGCAGGGCCCTTTTTCCCCTCTGATGTCGCGCGATTTTTCTATTTTTGCATGCAGCCCGACGGTGACGGTCGCGCGATCGTCGCCCGAACAGTCACGCTATCCCAACCGCGCGGAAATCCGCTCGAGGTTAAGTGTCGCTCAGTGTGAATGGGGCCTTAGACCGCTTGAACTTTGCTTTACCGAAAGCCCATTTGCAATTTTAAAGGACTCCTGGTTTTAGAAAAATTAACCATTGCCTTGGGGCTGCACTACAAAGGTTCACTATTTGTCTTTCTCTAGGGGCTCAAATAAAGAATGAATACTTAATGATAAATAAAGAATAAATACATAAAAATAAATAGGAAAAATAGGGGGATAA
>NW_017307688.1:20179-88626 GCF_000935625.1 Nanorana parkeri
ATACATAAAGAATAAATATTTAATAATACATAAATAGAATAAATACAGAATAAATACACTGCGGCAGTACACGATCACCTCTCTCACTCGCACTCCATTGGCATGTTCATGTCTAATACAGGTGAACAGACTGTATTAGATATTATGACGTCAGCAGGGCTTAGACCGCTGGAGCCCGGGGCAGAAGAGGTTGTGGTGAATGATCTAGCAGCCAGACAGGACTGGGGATCGGGTTAGTATTTATTCTTTATTTGAGCCCCCCAGACAAAATGAGCGGTTAACCCTTGCAGTGTTGGAGTTGCCCCGCTGCAAGAGTTAATTGTTCTAAAACCTAGAGTTCTTCTTTAAAGCTGAGCTCGGGCAGCTGTTAAAAAAATATATGCAAAAGGGAATGATAATATGAAAGTAACAGTAGTCCATAGCAGCCAATCAGTTTTGAGTATAGTGATACGTGCCAATTGGAGGGTATGGGTTACCGCAGTTGCAGATCCTAGTTACTCCATGCACTGTCTTAGTGAATAATCCAGTGTATGCGTGCTGGTCTATATGTTCCTTCCCAGAATGCAACAAGTTAACACAATTGGTTCTGGTCTCTTCCTTGCATTGGCTTGTCATGCAAACCCGTTCTGTATTTCCACACAACAATAGGGGCTTTGTCGCTGGTAATGACGGTAATTGGCTCAAACAAAGTCTCCCAGCTTGTCTTTAAGAAGCCACTAATTTAATAGGTGAAATGTCAGGCCAAGAAGACTCGGGCTGTTCTCCCTTCTTCTCCCTCCCTTGTATCACTTCACAGCAGCCTAATAAGCTATTATGGTTTGTTTCTCTTGCAGAAAAACATTTGGGTTGCAACACTAAAAAAGACAAAAAAAAAAAGAGAGGGGTAAGAAAACGAGAAAAGGGAGTCTGGGGGGAGATGGATGGAGGAAGCAAAGCACAAAGCATAATAGATGAAGACTAAAGGGCTGGGAGCAGATAGAGACAAAATGTCACATGGTAAATATCCGAATTCATCAGTAAGTTTGATATCACTGAAATAAAATCTCATTCAATTTACAAACCTGCCGAAATAAATCCCTGAGACAGTATACAGCAACAGTGTCATTATTTTTAAAAAGATCCACCTTTTATCATTAAAAAGCCCTTGTGACTTTATCTAGGTAGAGATGATGGTATTGGTCTGCTGCAGGCAGGAGGAAGCATTCGACAAACTGAGAAGGAGCACATGGTCAACCTGAACCTGAAGTTCATCCCCAATCAGGGGGAGGGATAATGCCCCATCGTTGGAATCGGTAGAAGAAATGATGCCCCATAATTGCTGTCAGTGAGAGGAATGGCATCCTATTGCTGGTATCTGTGGAAGGAATAGTGCCACCAGGGTCAGGTGAAGGCAAGCAAAGGGCCACAGTTTGCGGACCAAAAGTGTCATGGAGAATAGAGCAAAATGAGCCATGTCCTTAATCATACCCATGCACAGCTCATCTGGACAGATAAATAGGGAAAGCTACACAGTATAAATGAGGGCAAGCAAAGAACTAGAAACTGGTAAACACCAGAACCCCAGGAGGACAGAAAGAACCACATAAGGAGGTTCCTTTACAGGTAGGTTCCTGGATAATGCTCCACATCTGGCTGCTGGATGACAGCACTGAAGCATAGCATTGAAAGTGAGTCTTCTCTTGTCACCTAAACACCTTTTTCCATGTTTTGTGCAACTGAACTGGTACCCTGATGTCTTCATGTAGCAGGCTCTTCCACTATGGTCATTATCTTGGAATCATCCTTCTTGCCCTAAACAGATCCACCCGCCAATCTCTCTTTGACATAACTGGCAGTCACAAAGTTATACGTGGCCACTTGGCCTGCAAAGACTGACAACTTTGGTCAAGTCTACATTGCAAGGCAGTGATTGAGAGGTCAAGGTATATTCTTCCCCTGTCCCTTTTTTTTAAATGCCACAAAAAAACTACGAGGAACCAGAAACGACCATCCTAAATTATTTTTTCTTTACTGATGATTTTTGGATTGTTTTATTCCTGTTTTTTTTTTCTTTATCCTGTTTTTTTTTTTTTTTTTTATTGACCAGTACTGACAAAGATGACCAGTATGAAATAAGATGACCAGTACAGACCAAGCTGACCAGTACGGACTAAAATGACCAGTACAGACTAAGATGACCAGTACGGACTAAGATGACCAGTATAGACTAAGCTGACCAGTATAGACTAAGCTGACCAGTATGGACTAAGATGACTAGTACAGACCAAGCTGATCAAGTACGGACTAAGATGACCAGTACAGACTAAGATGACCAGTACAGACTAAGATGACTAGTACGGACTGAGATGACTAGTACAGACTAAGATGACTAGTACGGACTAAGATGACTAGTACAGACCAAGCTGACCAGTACGGACTAAAATGACCAGTACAGACTAAGATGACCAGTACAGACTAAGATGACCAGTACGGACTAAAATGACCAGTACAGACTAAGATGACCAGTACGGACTAAGATGACCAGTACAGACTAAGATGACCAGTATGAACTAAAATGTCCAGAACGGACTAAAAAGACCAGTATGGAGTAAAAAGACCAGTACGGACTAAGATGACCGGTACAGACTAAAATTACCAAAACAGACTAAAGTGACCAGTATGGACTAAGACGACCAGTACAGAACTAAAATGACCAAAGAAAAAAAAAATGAATTCAATTAATTTTTAATAAAAGAACCCCATACAAATTGATCCAAACAGAAAATGAAAAAATTTGGATCGATCCGAATTGAAAAACAAAAAATCCACAAAGATCTGAACCAAAAACGAAAAATTTAAATTGATCCAAATTCCGAATAATGCACCGTATTGAATTTCAGATCCCCCCCGAAAATTGATACAAAACCAATTTTGTGGAGCCTTTACATGTCTAGTAAGTATTCTCTACTGTTGATCTCTCTGCATCTCACTGACAAGCTTCTTGTCCTCTGAGTTCACTTTAGGAACACACACACAGGCAATGTGTCACCCTATGGGGCTGATTTATAAAGCATTCACCCAGTGTATGGCTGAACGTTGTTTGCATGGCATTGCTGACACTAGATGGACTAGAGGAAAATAGGAATTCCTATGCTCCTTGGTTCATCTAATGGCTGTAATTCTGTATGAACGGTGGTCACCCAGCTATACCCCCGATTCCTTTATAAATCAACCGCCAGTATCCAGGCATGTATAATGGGCCAATGGAGCAGCTGGAGCACAAAGTGTGTGTTAACAAAAATAGAACCTAGTATCATGCAGCATGCAACTAACGTGTAAAGTATAACACTTCCAGGTATATACAGTACACACGCATATAAATCCTGGAGCCTGTGCAGTTCTCGGCCGTGTTCACAAACCTGTGACACCCCTCACCTTGTGCCTTGCTACTAAGATACAATGTTGCCGTCTGATCAGTGGGGTAGGGGAGACTGAGGAAATGCTTCTTCTTGTCTGCAACAGACTAATGATCATCTCAGCCTAGCCACAAGCCAAAATCACTAGACTGGTGGTTATCATTGAGTTTTTAGGCTGGGTTCAACCATTTCCCGGACCAGATATGGAGCAGATCTGCAATACAGTGCATTGTGTTTTTGTTGTGATTTTACCACAATTTTACCGCAATTTTGCCGCGTTCCGGAGCTGGGGGTTTTTTGGTGCTTTTTTATTAGCTTAAAATGGGCTCTCAGGTGCGTTTCGGTGCGTTCCATGTGTTTTTGATGCATTTTTGATGTAGCATAGGGATACATTAGGATGCATTTTTGGTCCAGAAACAATCTGGTCTGGTATGGAGATGATCCGAACATGGTGTGAATGGGCCCTTAATGATAAAAGGTGTTTTTCTTTTTACTTGTACTGCATATTGTAGCATGTCAGGAATGTATTCATGCAGATAATGGTGGCCCTAGTGGAATGGAAGGCGGCGGGGAAAGAGAACTGAAGTCTGCTAGGTGGTGTTGTCCTCCTCTGTGAGCAATAAAGCTTTTTCAAATGGAAAGAAAACCGGATAGAGCACTGGTATGCGGCTTTTGTTGTACACTTATCTAGGACGCAAATGGATCCTGTTCAGCCTGAGCACCCCGTAGCCAGTAACAGGAAGCCGTAGGTCCACCTGGAGCAATACATATTAGGAACGTATTATATTCATGTATTGGCACTGAAAGGCCCATGTTAAGAAAAAAATGGCCGCATCATCTGCAAAATTCTCCATTTTTGCCCCTTACGAGAGCGAGACTTAAAGGCACCACCAAGAACTTTTATACCCTACTGTTCAACAGCAATTATTCTGTGAAAGCAACACGTGGAACCCCAAAGGAATAACGTGGCTGATTACAATCTGCTTTCCTAGTAAACATACATCACTGCATGTTCATTCGCATTACGCTCGAAGTAGAGTCAAATACAGTACATTGATAAGGGCCGATTCCCAGAAATTCTCGGTGCCTCGTAGTGCCCTTAGACCGGGCAGCCTTCTACGCACATACTCGACACATAAATTAAAGGAGATTTCAAAGAAATATAATTTAATCAACACACAGCACAGGAGGAACAAAAAGGTTCTTAATGACAGATGCCGAAATTGGGCTCACATGAAACTTGTTGTGGAGGACGACAGGCCTCTGATTATGTTTATCTTAGGAAATCAGAGGAGGGGAGGGGACGGGGTAGGATTAGGTAACGGTCTCGATTCGGCCGGGAGATGCTTGACGTCGTGCTGATAGCGGGAGATCTCTGTCCGTAGCTTAATTATGATGTTTATGAAGTTGTCTTCGGAGGCTGACACTGTTTTCTATGTGGATAAGCAGTGTAATTAAATTCACACTCTGTGTGGTCTACTCCTTAAAGTGTAAACCTGGCTGTGTTGTTTTTAGTTCAGGGTGGAGTGGAGCAGGGTTTGGTTGTTAGCTGGGTATTTGCTGCCCTCCGTGACCCTGATCGGGAGACCTCTGCCTGTCCTTGGTACCACCACAAAAGCTAAGGCCCTGTTTTGACCATCCTGTTTTCCCCTGTCTGGAGATTCCATTTGGGGACTACCTGTTGGGGAAATTAGTGATTTTAGAGAAATTAATTTTGCCGCAAAATTTCTAATTTTGCTGACTTCGAAAGGAACGGTAAGTCTCAATGTAACTCATTCATAGATGTAAGCTGTCCTGTGTTTACCCAATGCTGTGTCCCAGGCCATGTCCCAGGAACGCAGCATCAACCTAATTAAGGGCAATAAATGCAGGGATTGCGACCACAAGCGTGCGGTCCCCACGTAGGTGGGGTCTGGGTTCCAACCAATAAGGTAGGTGTGATATGGGTGCGCCCACCAGGAAAGTGGGTGGATAAAATGTGGACTGTGGGTGGGAATAACAGTATCTCGGGATTTAGGACAATAATATTGGTAGGTACTGCTTAAACCCTCACTCTGGGAAACTGCAGCTGTCTTTGCAATGCAACAATTAACTTGTTTGTGCTTAGGGCTCCTGGGTAAAGGACCTTTACTTACCTGAACCCTGCTCCTTCCAGACTCCAAGACTTGTCCCCACAGCCACCCCACCCCTTCCCCCCTTATGCTTCGGCAGTTGGGGGCTCCCTAATGTTATCACGTACAATATAGGGGCTCAAAGACCTGACATTTACTTAAGGAAACTTTCATGCCTGTTACCGGAGGACAGTTGTGCCGCTGCCAGGGGGGTGTGTATGGTGCTCTCTGGGTTTTGAAGGCTGCAGTAGCTCAGGAGGTATGGCAGAGCGACATCTTCTGCAGGAGTTTCTTGCCTCCCCAGTATTGGAGGGTAAGGTGGGCAGCTAAGTTGCTGGTAGCTCCGGCTGTGCATGCTGGAGTGTTCCTGGAGGACAAGGTTGTAGCAGAGGAGGATGCAGCACAGGCAAAGTGTACATAGGAAGAGGTATCACCTTGCTCTTTGAGGGCTCATTCTGGGTGCATGATTCCATGCACGGGGGCCACATTGTGGTGAAGCTGCCTGCAGGTACACAGGACTGATCTGTGCCCTGTCTGATACATCACAGAGCGGACCCCAGATATGTATCCTGCTTGGTATATCACAGAGGGGAGCCCCAGTATGTTTCTACCTGATATAACACACAGAGCAGACCCCAGATTTGTGCCCTGCTTGGTATATAACATAACATAAGGCACAAAATGGTATTGTTGCATCCCTAGTGTGTGACTGTGGGGGGACATTAGAGTGTAAGCTCCTCTCTACAGAGACTGATGCAACTTGCGCAGTGTTCTCTGTATAGCACTGCAGTATAGGTCAGAGCTATATACATGTAAATAAATAATAGTGTGTGACTTTGGGGAACATTAGAGTTTAAGCTCCTCTGGTGCAGAGACCAGTGGCAGTCCAAGGCTGGGGGGCCCAGTGGGATCCAGTCCCATTGGATGGGGGGCCCCAAGAAACAATCTTGCACCAGGGCCCTTTGTTCCTTAGGTCCACCACTGGGGCACATGGTATGTGTACTGGGTCAATGGCCATGCTCTACTTTACATTCTTGTACCTTGGATCTCAGCACACGACCTGGCCACCGCCAGTAGACAATGTGGACCAATTATACTAATACTGTTGCTTCATCGGGGGAGATTGTTTCCTCATGTGGCACATTTGATGCTGAATATTCTATGGACATTACTTACCTCCCAATATGACATACAGCAAACCATGAGCTACAGCAAACCATGAGCTGGATATAATTATTTTTTACTGTTGGTGTGAAATTAATTTGCTGACTATCCCACGGAACCTCAATTACCTTGTCACTATGGCACACTATGCTACAGCCAGCTTCTAGATGTGGACTGAACCGACTCTAGTACTCTTGTACCTGCACATATGCCTGAGAATATACATTGTTTTATTAGTATAGACTGAATAGCCAAACACACCCGCTTGTTGGGATTGTGGGATTCATTAAACAGTGCATGAACAGAATTAGCATTTGTTCACAGGTTTTTGACAACACACCTTTCTACCACATTATATTGCACAGATATAAGGTACCCGCACTTGTGAGGCCTGTGGGATCTGTGTCATTTATTGCTATATACATCCAGTGCCGCCATATATGGGATTTACTTTGTGAATAGTGGCACAGTGCTGTATGATCATACATGGGACTTGGCCAACGTGGTTCCTCTTCATCAACACACATGTTTTGCGGCGTGCTTTGTCTTTACATATTTACTTTGTTGCCAATGGGTACAGCCATGATTGAGCTTGCCAACATTTATCGATAGCCTGACTCTCTGGCTGTTCCCGGGTTAATTGACACTTCAATAGGCAGGGATTCCAATGTGTTACATTGTTTACCGCCGCTATATCATGACATATGACATATAGACGGCAGACTTACCTGGATGTTTGTCAACAGAGTGATTTAAACCTGTTTGTGCTGCTTCTGGGATGTATAACTTTCTTTTTGGATTTCTCTATATTGTGCTGTACAAATTTCTCTGAAGGATCCAGTTATATAATTTGTACTTACCTTATGGTGCCTGGCCACCCTATGAAAAAGTGAGCACATGGTCATATGTTTTGGACTATCAGTTTATGAGGATAATTCTCCTCAGTTACAATATATACATTTTTGCCTACATGCTTAGTGCCCAACATACGGCTCAGGGGACACATGGGAAGTTCATTTGCCACTTTGTGTGTGGTCCTCAGAGTCCATTTATATCTTTTTTTTACTTTTTCCGGTGCTGTTCATTCCTTTCTCTGTTTATGTTTTTAATAATGGATCCTGCTGAGAAGAGTATACATGGTGGCACGTCATTTTAAAGGGGGCGGTATAGAATACAAATGGGGAATATATATATATGTATGTATGAATTAAGTGTAATTGGACACACAGCTTATATATCTCTGCAAGGTTTGACAGAATAATATACCTAAGTGTCTATTTTTTTGCAGATATAACAAAACACTTTCAATTATATATTTAAGGGCTCATTCACATGGGCATGCACGGCGTGCATGCCCATGCAGAGATCTGCTCCCGGGAGGTACAGGTGCTGCGTGTGATTGTGTGCAGCAGCCTGTACTTCCCTATGGGTGGACGCGGCTGCACCCAGACCCGAATTTGCACATCCATGTGGGTCGAGGTGCCTGCACTAGGACGCACACTGTCTGCATCCAAGTGCAGGCACCCAGACTTGCATGGATGTGCAGTTTGAGGTCTGCGTGTAACCGCGTGCATTCACGTCCTCCAATAGAAAGGTACAGGTGGCTGCATGCAATTACATGCAGCACCTGTCCCTCCCGGGAGCAGATCTCTGTACAAGCGTGCACACTGTATGGATGTGGTTACACGCAGATCTGTGTGGGTGAGGGTGCCCGCACCTGGAGGTACACCGTCTGCATCCAGGTGTGGGCACCTGCATAGATGTGCAGGTTCGGGTCTACACGTAATCGCTTGCAGCCACGTCCTACCATAAGGATGTAAAGGTGGCTGCATGCAATTACATGCAGCACCTGTCCCTCTAGGGAGCAGGTCTCTGCACAGGCGTGCACGCCTGTGTGAATGAGCCCTAGTAGACCATAAAGTAGCAGATATCAGAAGTTCATTGTTTCCATACCCTTTCATTTTTTATAAAAGAACAAAAAACTGCACCAACTTTTCACCGGGAGTTGAGTTGCACTTTAAAATGTAGCCGAGCCCCAGCAAAGGGTTAATTTCAGAGGCCAGTACATCCTGGGGGTCACCTCCAGCTTCCTCTCGCGGCATCTTGTTGCTTAGTCTAGTCCTAAACTCACAAACAATGGAGTCTAATAATAGTCTGAATATTTAACGGAACCCCAATTTTAAAGGGATTACCGCTAGACCCTTGTAAAGAGTGTTCAATAAGGAGAGGCCTTAAAACCCGTGCCTGTAATGGGCTGAGAGCCTGCTTCGCAAAGCAGATCATTTCCTGAGGGTAAAATGCTCCATATTTTCTTCTCCCCCCTCTGCACAATCAAAAATGCAGAACAAGCTCAGGTCAATAATGGACACTTGTGAAAAGGCAGTCACCAGCGCTTGATTGAGACCAGGTGGCCCCCGGGACGCACCAACCCCGTCGGTGGGAATTTGGCCTTTGTACTCGGTTTCAGCCGAGCCATATGACGCACCGAAATACAAATCCTCTCTTTCTCTTTTCTTTTCATTTTCTACTAAACGCACATTAGCCGAATCGCCGGGGCTATAAATTTTCCATCTTTATAGACAGGTGGTCTTAAAAACAGAAGACTGACCCAACGCGTTTCGCAATCAGGTAGGCAAACATGCTATTAGAAGGAGGGGGGTGAGCTGGTAGTCGCGTTATTATAGATGGATATAAAAAGAACAGCTTCGGAAACAGACAGTCTACAGAGGTTGGAAACGAGGTGCTTTAATCCCGCAGCAATCTAAAAGGAAATTAGTAAGTCGTGGAGCTTCGAGCAATGACTTTTTGAGGCCCGTTGCCTAGGCCAAGTCATTCGCAACAGTGGTCTCGGCAAGCGAAGTGAGGCTGCCTCGGAATTGGCTTTTTTTAAAAACCGGCTAAGCCCCACCTAACGATTTTCCCAAGTAATTTCCTGCTCTTCTCATTGGACTCGGCAACATTTTTTTTTTATTGTGGAAACTTTCTCCCCCCCCCCTTTTTTTACAAGTGATGAAGTTTTGTGTCTCGCCCGTGGGTGGTCACAACGATCTGCCGAGACGCACATGCTGAGTGTGTGCTGCGCTCATCAGTTTAAGCTGTTCCTGGAAGTGCATTATTGTTCTTTTTTTGACATTTTTTTTTCTTACGAGACAGGCAATTGGTGCATTTACTGCAGTGTATTTCTTTCAGTGGTGTCACAAGAGGGTGCGGGGGTGCGGGCCGCCCCCGGGTGACACCATTGGAGGGGTAAAACAGATGACAAACGCACTCATCAATTCGTCACTAGCTTTACAGTAAGGTGCAGTGCGTTTGATGAGTGCGTTTGTCATCTGTTTTGCTTGACTGTTTTTGTGCAGTGATGTCTCAGCTGCCATTGGGATGTGCGGGATCCCTTGTGCGTCTCTATGCCTTTAACGGGGTTGGGCTTCCTCCTGACAAACTTGCACCCAATTTGATCTTCTGCCCCATGTGCTCCAAGATGAAGGCTCTGATAGTTTAGAGTTAGGACCGCACTATAAGAGGTGCCTTGGCGCGGCAGTGCGGCTTTCACATTTTCTGCAGAAGACGTGTATCCAAACCTCTGTTTTTAACCTTAGCGGTGAGACAAGTTTTTTTACATGCTAGCTTGTGAGTGTGCCAGGAAACCTTTTTGCTATTTTACCATTGGAGGGGTGACACCAAAATGACTGACAGTCATTTTGGTGTTATCTCCTCTGAAAAGTCGTGCAGTCGGTCATAGACCGAGAGCCTGATAGCTTCAGGAGAGAGGAGGGGACCTGGCGGCATACCTTATCCCGGCGGGTGAACGTCCCCTCCTCTCTCTGCCGGCATCCATCACCAAGATGGCCGCACATGCGTGATGACGCCACGGCAGGGTGTCACCCGGTACCTGTTCCAGGTGACACCCGGCCTCGGGATGCCCCTGACTGGGAGGTCTTGCTTCTAGAGCACCCATGGCATATAAGATCAATAAGATGACCGTGCATGCGCGATGTGACGTCACGCGCACGTACAATGTCGTCACAGCGGGTGTCACCCGGTATCCGCTTCGGGTGTCCTACGACCTCAGGTCCCCCTTGATTTTTTTTAGGGCTCATTCACACGGGCGTGCTCATCTGTATGACGTGCACGCCCACTTAGAGACATGCTCCCGGGAAGGACAAATGCTGCGTATAATTGCTTGCAGCCTCCTGTACCTCCCTATATCAGTCCCTGATGGAGGCTCCCGAAACTTGACTTTCTACAATGTTGCAGTCAGAACACTGGAAGAAAGGAGAGAGAAAATGCTTCCACCTGCCTGCAACAGTCTGGTGACATCATCTGAGCCTAGGGAAAGTCACTCGACTGGACCTCAAGGTCAACTTCTTAATGATAAAAGCTTGCAAAAAATAAAAATTATATATATATATATATACACACTGAGTGGCCAGTTTATTATGACCACCTGAAATACTATATACATAGTTGCTTTTTATTGTAACATGTCAGGAATTTATTCACGCAGACAGTTACAGAAAGGTCCACTGTCAAGCCCATCTCAGCTTTTAGTTTAAATGAGCTAAATACATTCCAGATGTGTGAAAACAAAAGGTTTACAAAGTTTGTTTTCTTTAGAAAGCAGCCACAGCCTGGGTAGAAAAGCCCATTCCCTGCCAGCATGGCACAGGATAGGACCCTTGCTCTCTGTGTGGAAGCAGTGGTCTCGCTGCAAAATCCCGGGAACACCCTTGCTGAGTCTAATTAGACTTGTGCGCCGTCAAAAAATTTGTTCCGTTTCGTAATATCCATTATTTCGTATTTCGTAATTCGTATCCGAAACTCAATTCGGATTCGTACGAAATACGTATTTTCGTTAGTTTCGGCACATTTTCGTAACTTTACGGACATTCGTTATGAATAATTTCAGCAAAATTTGTACGAATTTCGATTCGTAACGAAACGAATCGCACATGTCTATCTCTAATAAGCAGAGAGCATGAGATTAGCTGATTGCAAAGATCTAGTTCTAACTCGGCAGGGGGCAAGCCAGACCCCTGCAGAGAGACCACTGCTTTCACATAAAATGCAAGGGTCCTTCACTGCAACATGCTGCATAGGCTATGGCGGTTTAATGAACTAAACAACCTGTAAGACTTTGCACACCTTTTATGTTCTTGAGATGTGTTTAGCTGATTTAAAGCTTACTTTAGCATTTAGAGACATAATGAAATAAGAATAGAGAGGGATCATTTTTAGAAATTATTATACCACTCAGTGAGATAAAAGTTTAATTTAACTACATGGACCTGCTCCCTGATGGCAGGAAAGGACAAGGCAGTTTCATCTCGCCGCTGTCAGTCAGTCTGTGCTGGACTTGTATAATGTCACCAAAAGCGATGACATAAATGCCTCGTCCTATTCTGAGACCCCCCACAAAATGAACGCTAATGGGATTGTTCCTTTAAATACACCCACATGGCTTTGACTATTGACAGCGCTAATAAATATGAGTCCAAGCACAAAGATCGCACATGCCAGCAGGAACGGATCCAAACTTCCTATTCAGAGCTGTTATTAATCTGTCTGCAGCACATATCTTCAATGTGTTTCATTCCAGGCACAGGGGCCCGGGCCAAAAACAAAAATCTTCCTTTAGGCTCCTAAGCATTTTATTATGTGACTTCTGGGTCACACGCCAGGTAATCCGCAGCGAATTGCACCGTCAGCAATTGCCAATGGTCATGTGCTTGAGCAGAACCGAGGTGTCAGAATTGCTGAAGAGAATGAAAATGAAAAAAACTCACGCATATGAAAAAAAAAACAGATAAATGCATATATATATATATTGCTTCTATATATTGGGTATTGCTTCTGACCTGAAGAAGAGAGGTTCACTCTCGAAAGCTTGTCTTTTATATATTTTGTTAGTCCAATAAGAAAGGTATCATTGCACACTGCAATACTGCGTTTTTCTTGTTTTTTTGACGTCATATATATATATATATATATATATATATCGATACTAATATCGGTGCCGATAACAAGTATTTAGTACTCGCCCAAATGCTCCCGATACTTATCCTGATGCCGGAACTTCCGGTATCAGGAACCCGGGCAGCGAGCCATTACATGCTGCCCAGCTTCCTGATTGGCCGGGATGCCGACTCCATGCTCCCTCGTCACTTGCTGAGGCACCATGGAGGGTCATGTGACAACGAATATAGGTGAGTAATTCTGGGGTTTAGAATCATTAATACAACAAACACAGATTCATTAAGTGTAAATGGAGGTGGAAAATGGGCTTTTTCCTGTCGTTGGGCTTTAACCCCCCCAACCCATCCAAAATGTGGAACCAAATGAGTATTTACACTGCTCTGCAGAGCCATCCAGTTTGCTGGTGCATTGGACCAGATTGCTAGTGTGCTGCGGCCTTAACATAGTTGCCAATATTTGACAACATTTAGAAGAGACACCTTGAAAAGAGTGAGAGAACAAAATGTGGCTGCCTTCCTACCACTAGAGGGTGTTACCAAAATTGAGCATGGTCAGTACAATGGGCGTCATTTTGTGGCATATGGCTTGTAGTGTGGCACCTTTCCCCATTTGCTTTGTGGGAGCAAAATAAGTTCCACTGCTGGTATCAGTGGCAGTATCTGCCAACATCAGTGTCAGTGGAAGCAAACCAAGCATTGGTGGTGCAATAACTAACCCCCCATCCCATACCCTTCATTGGTGTATTAATGGTGTAATAATTAACCCCCCTTTCGTTGGTGGTCAGTGGCAGTAATAAATAACCTTCCACTTTCATTGGTGGTCAATGCCTATAATATTAAAGCCCCCCTTTTCATTGATGGTCAGTGGCAGTTATACCTAACCCTATCTTTCATTGGTGGACAGTGGCAGTAATAATTACCCCCCTCCCCTTTCATTAGTGGTCAGTAACAGCAATAACTAACCCCCCATCCAATACCCTTAATTGGTGTAATTAGGAATCCCCCTTTTCATTGGCGGCCCATGGCAGTAAATAACCTCCCCCTTTTCATTGGCGGCCCATGGCAGTAAATAACTTCCCCCTTTTCATTGGTGGCCCATGGCAGTAAACAACCTCCCGCCTTTTCATTGGTGGCCCATGGCAGTAAATAACCACCCCCCTTTTCATTGGTGGCCCATGGCAGTAAATAACCTCCCCCTTTTCATTGGCAGCCCATGGCAGTAAATAACTTCCCCCTTTTCATTGGTGGCAGTGTAATTAGGAATCCCCCTTTTCATTGGCGGCCCATGGCAGTAAATAACCTCCCCCTTTTCATTGGCGGCCCATGGCAGTAAATAACCTCCCCCTTTTCATTGGCGGCCCATGGCAGTAAATAACTTCCCCCTTTTCATTGGTGGCCCATGGCAGTAAACAACCTCCCGCCTTTTCATTGGTGGCCCATGGCAGTAAATAACCACCCCCCTTTTCATTGGTGGCCCATGGCAGTAAATAACCTCCCCCTTTTCATTGGCAGCCCATGGCAGTAAATAACTTCCCCCTTTTCATTGGTGGCCCATGGCAGTAAATAACCACCCCCCTTTTCATTGGTGGCCCATGGTAGTAAATAACCTCCCCCCTTTTCATTGGTGGCCCATGCCAGTAAATAGCCTCCTCCACTTTCATCGGTGATCAGTGGCAGTAATAATTAACCTCCTCCTTCATTCATGGTCAGTGGCAGTAATAAGTAACCCTCCCACCCTCTCTTTCATTGATGGTAAGTGGCAGTAAAAATGTACTCATCACCCCAGCCCTCCATTTTCATTAGTGGTCAGTGGCATTCCTTACCCGATCACATGCCTCTCTTTTCAACATGTTGGGTAGGGACTTAAATGCCACCATTGGGTGGAGATCACCCGGCAGAGAGCGTTCCTGCACCAGGTACCCTACTGTCACCGGCACAAGTTGTCCTGCGGGAGAGCCCACGGGACATGGGCACTGCAAGATAGTGACCCAAATCCCGGGACTGTCGCGAAATTGGCAATTATGACTAGACAATGCTCAACAATAGTTGTTCACGGGCACACCAAGGGAACAGTAGCAGCTGCCAGCCAATGGCATGCTGCCTTCATATCGATCACTTTATAGGTGTAAAGTATACAGGACGATCCTTCTTTATAGTTTCACAGCACAGGCCACATAAAGCTGTTTTACAGCCACGTTTTATACACGGAGGAAGTGTACTCGCAGGAACCTGGCACAAAGTGGAATCATTGCAGGCCCATCTTTACAGCATTAATTCCAGATGTGAGAATTAATTAGCTAGTTAAACGTGTTAAAGGATTAGCGGGTCTTTTCACAGCCATGCTCTGGGGGTTTCTTAAACGTGTCGCAGGTAAACAGTGCGGCTAGGGGGCAACTTACACTGAAGTTTATTAAAAGCTAATCCACAAAGGCAAACCAAAACAAAGACATGCTACCTATATAAAAAGCCACTAATAGCACCCACAAGTGGGAATATAGACGTGACCATAGAACGCATAGACTGTGATAGCTGCTGTTTTAAAGTGTATCAACCCCTAAAACCCAAATTTGTTATATATATATATAATTATATTGTTATATTTCAACAACTTTCTGGGTTCCCGGTGTGCTTTGCGTCTCTTTCCCTGCTACTTGATGTGATGCAATCTCCATTTCTCAAAACTACATATCTACATATCGCATCATGCATTGCGTCCAGCAAGCAGTGACAATGTTACATTGATCTGACATTCAGTTGCTTTTCAGAAGGCAGGTTCTGGGAGAATGGTGACACCAAGGAAGTACATATTGTCAGGGCTGAGTGAAATTGTGTCAGTGCATTGAGAAAGTTCATCCTATGGGCATCTTTAGTTTACAGACTTCTAGATGGATCTGGTTATTAGGAGCGGGATAGAACTTATGGAAATTCAATATAGAAATACAGATTTATTCTTAGTTTCTGGCCATAGATACCCTTTAATGTACATACCATCTAGTAGGTCACACAGGTCCTCCATGTATTTTTTGGCAATGCAGTGTCTGGAGTCGCCCTTTGGTCCTGGCAGCCTCTCTCTCCATAAGCCGGAAACATCATGCCTTGCCGCGGCTCTGCAAAGCCGGCAGAGACACCATTGGAGCAACACAAGTAGCAGCCGAGAAGTCTAGCGCCAAGCAGCGCGACATGGGTGGCACTCGATGCGCCCACATTGTTTTTAATAATTACGCACACCAATAAATCGCATGATTGAAAAAAAAAAAAAGAAGAAAAGCGTCCGTAATCAAAAACATTCCGAGGAGCGTCATTAAAACGGGGACTGGGAGGGGACGTAATTAATTTAAGAGACGCAGACTTGCTGCAGCTGAGGAATCCGCTTGTCTCATGAACGGAATTCTTCCAGCGCAGAGGTCCCTGCAACATTTTAATAAAGGAAAATTGGCATCAAAGAAGATTCGGATTTGTGGGAACGATCCCCGGGATGCGAATAATTAGCCGGAATGAGCAGATTGCAGCAGAGTCCCTGCAAGGTTTGTTCTAATCATACTGACCACAAGGCAATTCAAAGCTTTTGTAAAGTGAGAGTTTGGGGAGCGCCCTGGGGGTCGGGTGGGGGGAACATTGCTTTTGCGGAGGGATTCTATTTAATTAACCTGTTTTATGCTGAGACAGGACAGATATGTTATGAAACGAGCCCAGTGATGCTGTTGGTATCATTGAAGGAAGAAATACAATGGAAACACAGAGGATTTATACTTAAAGCTGAACTCCAGGAAGATAGAGGAAACACAAATTATTATTTTTATTCAGGATTTATATAGCGCCAACAGTTTGTGCAGCCCTTTACAAATTTAATGCAGCTGTGTAATAAAGCTGAACTCCAGTCACATAAAGGATATAAATCTACTTTGTGTGCATCAAATGTCTTTGATACTTTGTCACTTTGCAGCAGTCGTTACTTTGTAACAGTAACAGTGACATTTTCACTGTGCTGTGCATTTGTAGAGAGCAGAGCTGTGGGAGGGATCCACAAGGCCACACCCACTGCAGGCTGCCTGTAGAGACCTACAGGAGAGGGCGCAGTCCAGACCAGTCAGCCTGCACAATGAGAGAGAGCAGCAGTGGCCGGTCTTTATTACAAAAGGGGCGGAGACAAGACAAGTCATCCTGCACATAGAGAGAGAGCAGCAGTGACCGGTCTTTATTACATGAGGCTATGGGTGCGGAGGGGGGCTCTAGTGGTGAGGAGGCTTGGGTCTGACCGGCTTCTGAGCAGGGAGGGGTCCACGGTCTAACGGGCTTCTGATCAGGGGGATTGGGGGTCCTGAGAAAAAATCTTGCACCAGGGCCGTTTGTTACTTAGGTCCGCCGCTGTGCAAATGTTTGCCACTGTGTTTATTGGTGTTAGTTCCCATAAGTGCAGTGTGTTGACTGTATGTGTAGAGGAGGAGTGTTGTCACCTTAGGACAGGCGGTGTGTTAAGGCTACAGAACACCTCCCCCTTGCCTCATCTCTAGTCCACATGAAGAGCAAGTAATATATATGAAGAGTGCACAAACCGGCACTGGATTTCTAGCTGGATCAACAGAATTTTTTTTTGTATTAACGAGATATAACAAAATGCGTTCAATGATATATTCAATAGATCAAAAGGAAGCTAATAAGATACATTTAATATAAGTGTTTCTTTAATAACATGTCTCAGACAGAGACCGGTCCGTGTCTCCTCAATACCACCACAATCAATTAAGTTTCTGAATCTGTAACTCTAATCGGTTGCTATGGGGTGGAACCATCCGCTCCTATTATAGACACATTGATTAAAAAAAAGGCTCCGCCTCATTGGTGAGATCCCGCCAGCCCTGAGCCAATAAGAGGAATTTATATAAGTGTTTTACACTTTAACAACATGTCTCAGACAGAGACCACTCTGCATCTCCTTAATGCCATTATAATCAACTAGGTGTCTGAAGCTGTGACCCTAATTGGTTGGTTTGGGGTGGAACCATCAGCTCTTATTGGAGACACGTTGATAAAAAAAAAAGGCCCCATCCCATTGGTAAGATCCCGCCAGCCCCGCGCTAGAACTCCACTGTCATTTGTCTTCCAATATGTCAGCTCTGTGGGTTTTAATAAGCCAAAAATCTCTTTCCATGGGAGCCTGTCCCGTGAAGCATTCACAATCCATCGGTGAGCGGCTCTCGCTCAAGGCCCACATCTGCTGGAAAGAGATTGAGCTACAGATGAGTTGACGCTACAGAGGTTATCTAACCATCAGGAATCCTTGCATTGCGTGACTGGTGACACTTTGTTTATACGAAACATTTTAACTAACTTCATATGTATCTGGTCTTGGAGAGACCGCTTTATTAAAACACACCACCTCAAATCCTGGAGCTGTCACAGACATCCACCAAGAGCAAATAAAGTCGAGTTCCCCCCAACGTGCAGACATAGCCATCCCCTCCTCGTGAACCCGCAGGATGAAAAGACTTTGAGATACCATCATGTGATCTTTGACCTCACCGAATGTTTTTGTTTCCAAATCATGTCCCTATTTCTAGAGTTTTTTTTTTATTTCCCCTTGCCCACCCTTTGTTTTTTCGCCTGGAGGTGAGGTGAATCCGCGTTGCAACCACAAATTGAAATTCTCTCTTCTCCACGGTCTTTTGCGTTCAACTCCCGTCTTCATCCTGCTTTTTCACTTCCTGGTTAGGGTTGTGTTGTCATAGCTGTGACCTCTTGACTCCTTGCGTCTTCCCTAAACCCCCCTCCAAAAATAGAAGAAGAAAAGAAAAAGAAAAACTTCATTAAAACTATAAAGAAAAGTCTGGGCCAGGAAAAATAAAACAAAGGAAGAGACTGGTGAGTGGAGAAGAATCCGCCGTTCTAGTCGTAGTAACTTTGTTTAAAGGGATAGTTGTTGAATGAATACCAAATAGATGTGATCACAAGAAAAATAGGTATGTTTAACTGAACTTTCAAATGTAGAGGGAAAAGCATAAACAGACTCTTGCTGAATGCGCTTGTTTTAAATAAATAATGATTAAAAAAATCATATGGCTTACATAGGTCTACACAGTCTGCATTGGTCTACATTGTACATTGGTCTACATTGGTCTACATTGTACATACTGTAGGTCTACATTGTCCACATAGGTCTACATTGTACATAGATCTACATCGTACATAGGTCTACATTGTCTACATTAGTCTACATTGTGCATGCAGTAGGTCTACCTTGGTCTACATTGTACATACAGTAGGTCTACATTGTCTACATTGGTCTACATTGTATATACGTCTACACTATCTACATTGATCTACATTGTACATAGATCTACAATGTATGCATTGGTCTACATTGTACATAGGTCTACATTGTCTGTGTTGGTCTACATTGTACTTTGGTCCACATTGTCTACGTTGGTCTACATTGACCATAGGTCTACAATGTCTGCATTGGTCTACATTGCCTACATAGGTCTACATTGTCTACAATGGTCTACATTGTGCAGGTGAGGGGATACTACTATTTGTTTTAGGCAGTGTTCATATGTATGGATAATCATTCATGAATAGCTCCAGTTTTGTGTAGATACATTTTGATATCTTATATAATTTGCAGTATAGATGGACGGAAAATAGCCTCTTATCTTCAGGACCCCTGTACTTCCTTAATTCCCCATGTCCTCTGTAATATGGATACTGTCCTATTGGAGAGGTGGACTGATTCACCACTAAGACCCTGTAAAAAAGGTTATGCATTTTTTGATGTTTGTTATGTGTTTAGTATGTGATGTAAATGTTTTTGACAATTTTTAGGATAGTCATATGTAGTTACACCCATGATATTTAAATATTACAGGCAGCCTCCTATCTTCCTGAGGAAGCTTTCTTTTTTTTTTTTTAAACGTGTCTTTATTAATTTTCATTCCACCAACAGATGGATAAAGTAAATCAAATACAAAAAGACAATAACAAGACAGTGACAATTCTCATGTATACATCTCATGGTTACAATGATGTTATCAGACACGTAAACCACAACCTAGCAATGTCAGTTTCTGCATACAACATTTTACATGCATATAGATAACACTATGTCGTGTCCCAACCCTAGCACACCCCATATTCTCGCCATCTATTAGTATAGCCCCTTAGTAGGAGTATACTCCTCCGGTATCTCCAGCTGTCCTAGGGACTTGTCTAGTTTTCTTTCTAGGTACCACGTAGTGAGTCTGAAGGGATACATTAAAGCATACCTCTCTGTTCCTGTATAATGATACAGTATGAAAGGCTCCCATTTCTGAAAGAATTTTGTGGTGTAACGATCTAGGTCATGTGTGGCCTCCAATCTCTCTTTCCACATTAGTGACAGCAGTGTCTCTAGGAAGTGTTGGGTGGTTGGTGGTTGTGTGGAAAGCCAATGATGCATAATTATGCGCTTCGCTATCAATAGAGCTACATAGATCCACTGTTGTTGTTTTCTGCCCATTGCGGGCGCGGAGCCCCAATAACTAAAGAGACACAACCATGGGTCTCGAGGTATGTGGATGTCCTGTAGTGCGGTCATGTAGGAAATGACTGATTCCCAGTAAGTGACTATTTGAGGGCAATCCCATAGACAGTGACGTAGTGACGCTCCTTCCTGTGAACATTTTGGACACGCTGTCAAGTATGGACTGGGAGCTTGTATCTTGTGGAAAAAATCAAATGCATAGTATGCCTTGTGTATTATTCTGAAGTGCGTCTCTCGCCACTGCTCATTCGGGGTACAGCTCCTAATATTGTGACAACCCTCCAGAATAGCACTGTCATAGTCCTCCAATGGGAAATCTTTCCTCCATTTAAGAAGGGAAGTTCTAGCTGGTGAAGGTTTAATGTAAGAGTTCAGAAGGGGATATAGTTGGGCAATGGAGCCACGGGTGGAGGCAGAAATTTTATCCAATGTCATGGTCTGGAAGAAAGTGGAGGGCACGGTCGTCTCGCTGCGCCAATAGTGGGTCACTTGTAGGTACTGGTAGAGGTGGTGTGGTAGAAGGTCGAATTTCGTCTGCATGCTCTCCTGGCAGGCGCCGGAACCGGAAGTCCTGAGGAAGCTTTTTAGTGAAACGCGTAGAAGATTGGACCCATGGTGCATTGATGCAAGACTTTATGACATGTTTATGACAAAAATATGATGAATTCAATTATCTTTAGCAATATTTATAAATGATTACTACAATGTTGATGCCTAGACTGTGGCTGTGTGGTCCAGGGAGGCTACATGCCTATGGTGATTTTAGATTGTATTATGTTTAGGAAGTTGCTACGGATATGCAACCGATGGGTATATACAGTGGCCCCCTTTTTTATTTGTATTTATTTGTGTATTTATTTGTATAATAAAAACTAATTCTTAACAGTAATATGTGTAATATATGTTTTTCATTCCTAGAGTGACAGCTTAAAAGCCCTATATTTTTCTATTTTTGGGCTTCAATTATACTAGGGGTGTGGTGTCCTGTTTTGTCTACGTTGTGCATACTGTAGGTCTACATTGTCTGCAGGGGTCCACATTGTACATACAATAGGTCTACATTGTCTACATTGGTCTACATTGCACATATGTCTACACTATCTACATTGGTCTACATTGTACATAGGTCTACAATGTCTGCATTGGTCTACATTGTACATAGGTCTACAATGTCTGCATTGGTCTACATTGCACATAGGTCTACAATGTCTGCATTGGTCTACATTGAACATAGGTCTACAATGTCTGCATTAGTTTACATTGTCTACAATGGTCTACATTGCGCATAGGTCTACATTGTCTACATTGTACATAGGTCTACATTGTCTACATTGGTCTACATTGTACATACGGTAGGTCTATATTGGTCTACATTGTACATAGGTCTACATTGGTCTACATTGTACACACGCCTACATGTGTTGCCTAAAATATGTCAACACTAGAATGACACATTGCAATTGCTTACTGTTTGTCTCTCTGAAGTGAAATTTTGATGGTATCTAGACAAAGGCATATTGGAAAGCACTGCTAATAGTAACTATCTCAGTTTCAAGAAACCCTACCTTTTCTTCAAACTGAGATGGCTTCTCATATGGCTCTTTCTCATATACTTTCTAGATACTTTTCCCATTGATTTTGACAAGCACTAGTTGCTGTAAATGAGAGTTTGGGTTGTATTAAGGGTATTATTATTATTATTATACAGGATTTATATAGCGCCAACAGTTTGTGCAGCGCTTTGTGAGAATTGGGATCAGAGGCTTCTTGCTCCCTCACTGGATATGAGGTGTCTGTATATTGCATTACATTTTGACTTGGGGTTCCATGTGGACCATACACCAGTATTAGGACTTTCTGAAACATATCTTTTACCAGGAGATGACCCAAGGGCAACAGTACTGGAGGTAGGCGCTTGTAACGAGCCCCTTGCTCGCTCGGTCCACTCTCCAGGCACTCCTTAGATTTCAGACTGCAGCGTCTGATATTTCGGACATCCGATAATTTGGGATAACAATGTCTGCATTGGTCTACATTGTACATAGGTCTACAATGTCTGCATTGGTCTACATTGCACATAGGTCTACAATGTCTGCATTGGTCTACATTGAACATAGGTCTACAATGTCTGCATTGGTTTACATTGTCTACAATGGTCTACATTGCGCATAGGTCTACATTGTCTACATTGTACATAGGTCTACATTGTCTACATTGGTCTACATTGTACATACGGTAGGTCTATATTGGTCTACATTGTACATAGGTCTACATTGGTCTACATTGTACACACGCCTACATGTGTTGCCTAAAATATGTCAACACTAGAATGACACATTGCAATTGCTTACTGTTTGTCTCTCTGAAGTGAAATTTTGATGGTATCTAGACAAAGGCATATTGGAAAGCACTGCTAATAGTAACTATCTCAGTTTCAAGAAACCCTACCTTTTCTTCAAACTGAGATGGCTTCTCATATGGCTCTTTCTCATATACTTTCTAGATACTTTTCCCATTGATTTTGACAAGCACTAGTTGCTGTAAATGAGAGTTTGGGTTGTATTAAGGGTATTATTATTATTATTATACAGGATTTATATAGCGCCAACAGTTTGTGCAGCGCTTTGTGAGAATTGGGATCAGAGGCTTCTTGCTCCCTCACTGGATATGAGGTGTCTGTATATTGCATTACATTTTGACTTGGGGTTCCATGTGGACCATACACCAGTATTAGGACTTTCTGAAACATATCTTTTACCAGGAGATGACCCAAGGGCAACAGTACTGGAGGTAGGCGCTTGTAACGAGCCCCTTGCTCGCTCGGTCCACTCTCCAGGCACTCCTTAGATTTCAGACTGCAGCGTCTGATATTTCGGACATCCGATAATTTGGGATTCGAACTACAGCTCTGTGCCGTTCGTATCCAGTGGTGATCGCTCACAACAAACACCAGGCAGGCTGCATGTAAGTTCAAACAGGAATCACGTTTATTGGATGCACACACACACTTTTATAAACAACAGTTTGAAGGTGGCCCAACCGACAACCTTCCTATTGGTCAACTGCAAAGTATCCTCCAGTCCTCACCTAGGTCCTCTTGGCCATGCAAATGAGGACTCGAAAAAGGGCAAATAGGGATTGGTCCATAGTCTCTAGGAAGGAGGCTAGCCCTCAGGCTCCTCCAGCAGCCCCAGTGACGGTTCAGTCCGTCACAGTGCTTTACTGAGTTGTTGTATCAACGTGTGGGTACAAAAAGCAACAAAACTATATTCAATCATGTAGTGTATACATATATAACAGTTCCATTCTGGTGGTACTTCAATATCTGACTAAAAGTGACTGGAGGAAACAGCCAATCTAGTTTCTTTCATGAGCCTCCACTTCACTCTGATCTGGCCCACATATGTCTTCAGTTCCTTTATCTCTGATCAGGTGGAAGAGGGGAACCAAAGCAAGGCTCAGATATGCCTCGTGAAGCCTCCCCTGGTCCGCACAGCATGTTAATCGCTATGCAGTGCATGCTGGGACCAAACAGGGGATTAAAGGGGTGACTATGCAACCTAGGACTGATCCTCAGGTCAAGTCTGATTGCTGTGAATGAAATATTAGTTACAGTCACAGCGAGAAGCCTGAAGGAGTTTGCAAGAGGAAAAAAAAATATTCTCTGCAAACAGATGTCACGATTAAACTTTCATCCAGCTCCCTCCGAGATATCCTTCTAGCTATAGAGCAACATGCTGCTCCGACCAGCTTTGTTTTGACTTCTCCTGGCTTTAGCGGTGGGAAGGAAGCAGGTTCCTGGGATTCGGGCCTTCTGTGTGGTAGGATAGAGGAAATACAAGACCATGGACCTTCTGACAGCAATAGAAGTTGTGGAATAATGAATATATAGAAGTATTTGCAGACAAATGACAGCAAATGAGGAGTTTAGGTTAAATTCTTTATTTGCAGAGCTTCAAATGTGAGGCCAATGTGTGCGCCGGTGAGCGAGCGGGAACAAGCACAGCATATAACAAAGATGTCAACCTAGTCTTGTTACAACGTTTCAAATGCTTTCAGTGTTCGAATGTTAGGGCTCGTCCATGCCAGGTAAACATGTAAGCTGCAGAAAAAATTGTTTCGGTTTGGATATTTCGTTGTTTCAGGAATTCTGATCCAAAACTCGATTCGGTTCGGGTCTTGGATTCGGACGAAACCCGACTTTTCATTAGTTTCGGATGAGTTGACGAATATTCGTTGCGAATACCACAGAAAACCATATACAGATATTAATACTAAAGCTGAACCTCCCAGACCCGAATGGCATTTGGGATCCAAATTGCATTCGGGAGCTCCGAATACCATTTGGGTCTAGGAGCCTCAGCTTTAGTAATATATGTATATGGCTCCCAGACCCAAATAGTATTTGGTAAACCTCGTATGCAATTCGGAAATTCGTATCCTGAATACCATTTGGGTCTAGTAGCCATATACATACAGTATATTACTAAAGCTGAGGTTCCAAGACCCGAATGGGATTCAGGAGCTCCAGAATGCAGTTCGGAAATTTGGATCCCGAATGCCATTCGGGTCTAGGAGCCTCAGCTTTAGTATTATATGTGGGGGGTGCAGTACCCGCATGGACCAAGAGTCCAAAGGTTGCAGGAGAGAGGAGGGGACCTGGAGGCATATCTTATCCCACCGGGTGAATGTGCCCTCCTCTCTCTGCCGGCGCCCATCACCAAGATGACCGCCGGCAGGTATCAATAAGATGGCCGCGCATGCGTGATGACGTCATGGCAGGGTGTCACCCGGTACCTGTTCCAGGTGACACCCGGCCTCGGGATGGCCCTGGCCGGGAGGTCTTCCTTTTAGAGCACCCAATGAACATAAGATCAACTCACCAAGCTCTGCCAATAAGTGAATATCACTTTTGGGTAGAATGACACTTGTAAGGAAAAACAAAGAAACCCAAAGTAAAGGAATTGAAGTAGATTGTTTGGGTTTTGCACATATCTGATTTCTCAGCCATCTCTAGTTTTGAATCTGGGCCCGAATTGGGACACCATCCATGTCTGCTACCCATGCTGCCAACCACTGAGCTGCCTATTATTTGCATTCGTATTTTTCATCCAGCGGCACACCTTGGAAACAGCTTGATGGTGCACTGATCCCGTAATGTGCTTTTCAGATGTTAGCAATGCAGAATATCAAATAATAATTTCCGCTTTTTACGAGAGCTAAAAATATTCCCTTAACGACCAGCTAGTGTGATGGCGCGTTCCCAGTCTGGACGCAGCCTGCTGTAGTGCTGGAGCTGTGCAGGATGTGGGTGGCAGCTTACTGTCAATCCTTGGATTGGGACAGAAGCGCAGGCCTAGCTTGTATTGCTATTGGCTGATCCCATTTAAAAAAAACTTAATTAGGATCTTTGTACCTCTCACAGGCTGGGAAATCAAAGGCCCGTGGCAGGCTGCGTTTGAAGCTGGCTTATGAGCTTTTTAGTTAAGCTGCTAATGTTCCACTGATAATACATTAAATCTGATCTCCGTCCTTCCCTTCAGTCTTTCAGAGTTGTACCGCCTCCTCTCCTGGATTGGAATTGCTCACTCTGGTTTCACTGTACACTGTGAGCTGCTCACAACCTGCAAGTCCATCCTATGGGACATCTTCAATAAGTAAGTTTACATACTTCTAGATGGATCTGGTTACTAGGAGCTGGAAAGAACTTATGGAAATTTAATATAGAAATATATATTTAGAGTATTTTTAGTTTTTGACCATAGATTTTCTTTAACTGCTTGCCGTCCGCCTGTTGTAAATAAACGGACGGACGACAACCTCCTAGCAGCCGGTGAATGCGTATGTACGTCTTTTTTTTTTTCTGTCCGCACGCATGCAAGCAGAATCCCGCTGAAATCTTATCCATTACTGGCTGTTCCATACAAGCATTCTACAGCCGCCTGACTGCTTGTATGGTGTCAAACAGCGTGCGGCCCACCTCCGCTGCGGCAGCCCCCCTCCACCGCTGCTGCCGGTTATGCTTGGCTCCGCTGTCCCCTGTCACAGTGGCTGCTTACACTAAGAACTTAGGAGAGATCAGCATTCTGCCATTTGCTGATCTCTCTTTCGATGTCTGAAGGCGGAAGCGATGTGTATTGCATGTTTTACATCACTTCTGCCTTTAGCTGCCATTTCTCTGGCTGCTATAGAAGAGAAGGAGCTGGTGAAGCAGGTCTCTGCTTCATCTGTTTCTTTGGGGATCCCTAGGTGACATTAGGGGTCTCAGAGACTGATGTCTCCATAAAGAGGATCTGTCACTGTATATTGGCTATCACATAGTGGGCTTGTTATCCCCCTATGTGATAGCAATAAAGTTAAGTGAAAAAAAATGCAAAAAAAATTAAAGTCACATCTAAAAAAAAAGTAAAAAACACACAAAAATGTTTTAAGTCCCCCGCCCCCACATGCACGTAAATACACGTCGGGTGCGCCTATTTGCAAAAACAACAATTACGCCACACATTACATATTACCGCGAACGTCAGAGTGGGAGCAATAATTTTAGGCCCATCAATCACTGAAACACTAAATTAATGAGCAGTAAAAGCTTTTAAAGCGTCGCCTTTGGCCAATTCTGGGTATGGTAGTTTCTTGCGATTTCACGGGCACACAACATTTTAAAGCTTGACATGCTTGCTGTCTATTTACCTGACCTGACCCCCATCGTTTATATTTTACAAAAAAAATTGGGCTAGTAATAAATGTTTTATAACATAACGTAGGGAAAACTTTTTTTGTGGTATTTAATCACCACGGGGGTTTGTTTGTTTTTTTACTACATAACGAAAACAAGTACCAACATTTTAAAAAAAAACAGTTTCCCCTATATTATATTATAAAACATTTATTATTACCCAAATTTTTGGTAAAGTATAAAAGACGGGGTCACTATATTTTGGGTACACATAGAGATTTATTTTGGTGGCATTTAATCACCACTGGGGTTTTTTTATTTTTTTATTATATGTGTCCCCAAAAAATGGTATAAAATAAATTTCAGTACAGAGTTGCATTGCTGAATAAATGTCAGTTGCCGCAGTACCGCAGTGCAGAATACTGAAAATGGCCAGGACAGGAAGGGGGGTGTAACACCCTTGGCTTTAAGGGGTTAAAAGAGAACTATGGGGTAAGTGTTTTTCCCCATACCTCTCAGGAAGACATATACTAGCGTCCTCCCATGACCCAAAGCTCAGTATATCGCAAGCTGCAGCTCGCGGTATACTGAGACCGCCGCGGCCGGAACGGATCCCGACATTACTGTCGGGATCCACCAAGCTGCGCGAGTGACAGCTGGCTCTGCCAATCTAGAGGCAGAGCCAGCTGTACCCGCCCCCTCCCCCGTCCATTCCGCCAGTCAGCGCTGGAGGATCGGAGCAGAGGAGGGGGGGAACCCTGCAGCGGACAGTCACGGCTCTCTGCAGGGACATGATCGAGAAGTGAGCAAGCAACGGCATGTGTTCGCTCACTTCCCGATCTATTGAGCCGACGTCTGACAGTTTCATTGTCACACGTCGGCTCGAACTATGAGGAGGAGTGATTTTCATTCACCTCATAGTTCTCCCTTAACAGAACAAAAGGGGCAAAATAAGAGAAGTTCACTGTCAGGGTGTACATAGAACTTAAGGTCCTGAGAATAATGGGAGACAGTACAGAAAACACATGGCCCGGGATATCCACCCACACCCGGAAAGTTAGGGTTTGGGGCATTAACCGTCACTTCAACAAATGTCAAAGATTTTTTTTAAAAAGACTGAAAAGTAACACATGTAATAATTTTACTCCAAAGTTCAAATTCACTTACTATGTCCAAGGAATTTGTGGGTTTATTTGGAAGATACTTTGACTATAGAAATGTATTCCTCTAGTGGATTAGGGGATGGGATTAGGACGGTCTTTTAACTGTCTAATACTAACCATAAAAAAAAACCAAGCAAATGTGTTTTAAATTGTTACCACTTTGTACATATTGGCACATCATAAATCATTACAGACTGGAACATCCCTGACTTGGCATTTAGGGAAACCCGTCTTACCCCCTTTTCCCGATAAATGTCACCGCTCCTTACACAATGGGCCAGAGACGGTTCTCTTAAAGGGGAACTCTGGTTTTACACCACGGACGTTTATTTATTAGAGGCATTTCAGGACCATCTTTAATATTGATTGGATCCTGGGCTAACATCTTCTTGGGCCCCCTGTCACTACCCGCCATGCCCCACCCTCACTGCACCCTCTACCCGCCCATTCCCCACCATGCAATGCATAGCAGACAGGAGAAGACATCAGAGGGAGATGTGACCCCGCATGAGATGTAACGCGGTCACGCTATGCACTGTATGGCAGGGGCAGAGTTACAGTATGCAATGCATAGTGAACAGAATGGTGCTGCGGCTCAGTCGGCAGCTGCTTTGGGCCCCATAACAATGACTAGGCCCTGGGCAACTGCCCTTTTTGCCCTGCGTTAAAGACAGTCCAGAGGTATTTATACAGCACCAACAATCTATGCAGCACTTACGTAGTGCACATTCACATCAGTCCCTGCCCTCAAGGAGCTTACAATCCAAGGTCCCAATGTCACGTGCATACTAGGGCCGGCATGCAGAGCTTTACATACTGCACATTCACATCAGTCCCTGCCCTCAAAGAGCTTACAATCCAAGGTCCCAATGTCACATGCATACCAGAGCTGACGGAGACAGGAGTCAAATAACCTACCAGTTTGTCTTCTGAAGTGTGAAAGGAAACCCACACAAGCACAGGAAGAACAGATTCAAACTCCATGCAGATAGTGACCTGACTGGGATCCAAACTGGGGGGGGGGGACCCCCAGTACTACAAGGCAGCAGTGCTACCCACAAAGCCACTGTGCTGCCATGAAAAAAGATGTTTCATGGGTAGTCATAGATGTTATTTATCACGTTGATGTAAATGGCCTCAGACTTTCATTGTTCTAAATCCTCCTATGATTGTGAGTTTACAGTTTTCAATAATCCTGGTTCCTCAGGGGAGGGGCTTAACATAAAAAGAGAGCGTCTTCTACATGACTGGCATCTATATAGAGCATACGGTGATAGCAGCAGCCATTGTTCTCTTAAAATAAGGGGGCTGCCCTTCAAATTAAGGACATCCTTTTTTAACTTTATATATCCGTATAGAAAAAGACAATATTTTAATCTAAAGACTTTAGTGTAAATAAATGTTATTGAAATGTAATTTAAATTAAAATAAACACATTTATTAACACGTAATATAATTTAAAAAAATGAATTCACATGTTATATGAATATAATATCAATTAAGTTATTTACATGTAATATAAACCAATATAAACAAAGTTATTAAAATATGATATAAATATAACAAAAATAAAGTAAAATTTATATAATATATAATCATATTATTTATTTATTCTTTTCATTTACTAAAACTGCTCACACACATTTTGATCTGTCAGCTTTATAAACTGTTAAAGGCCTCCCTGATTGGATACAGTTGTACCGCATGTGTACCGATTGCTTTACCCGATAATTAGAGGCTCTTGCTGGTGACAACGCATTTGCGTGTAAAATTAAATAATGAAAACAAGGACGAGTTAAAATATGGAACTCAAAGGGTGAATATCAATTCATACATTTTAGGTTATTTTCAGTTAATAGAGCAAAAGTGCATAGCTACTGGAAATGTGCAATCATTTATTTTTAGGGGGGACCTTTGGACTTTATGCATTGTATATGCCCCGCTGAGTAAAACAGAAAAAGGTTGCGCCATTATGAAAATCCTATGCATCCGCTTCTAATTAGGTGTAATCCTCCTGCCCACCAGCAGGCGGCGCTGTTGTCACAAAGCTTTGTTTAGTGGGTGTTTCTGAAACTCTTCCATTTATAGAAAATGATACTTGTGTGCGCTGTGTACGGCAACATGGAAACATTCCCATTATATCATGGAAACAGAAAGATCAGAGGAATGAGCTGGTTAATCAGAGGGCCTGTTATCTATTCCTGCTAAATGTGCGTTTGTCAATCTGCCTCACATGTGGTAACGGGATTACCATTCCCAGGCCGAGGTTACTGATACAATAATAGCATTCCGCTAAACATGCCCAGATGACCCCCTCGTCCCCGCTCTTCAGAACCTCTAATTTGGGGGCCCCCAAAAATTGCATCTCAATTGTCTAAAAAGCTTCCCGCCCTGATCCTGTAACTGTTTGTGTCTTGTCTGATATTTCAGAGGGAGGAAGGCAGACATTGCTCATAACATCCCGGATCTTCTGCTAATGAAATCCCCATTGTAGTTCAGTCTACATCTATCTATCTATCTATCTATCTATCTATCTATCTATCTATCTATCTATCTATCTATCTACACACTATATTGCCAAACTTTTTGGGCCTCTCCCCCTCCAAATCACTGGATTTAGGTGTTCTAATCACCTCCATGGCCACAGGTGTATAAAATCACGCACCTCGGCATGCAGAGCTCAGTGACTACAAGTGTGGTAACGTGATAGGTTGTCACCTGTGCAATAAGTCCATCCGTGAAATTTCCTTGCTACTAAATATTCCGCGGTCACCTGTTACTGGTATTATAAAGATAAGTTTGGGGTGGAGGAACTTGACTGGCCTGCACAGAGTCCTGACTTCAACCCGATAAAACACCGTTGGGATGAATTATAGCGGAGACTGCAAGCCCGGCCTTCTCCTCCAACATCAGTACCTGACCTCACAAATGGTCCAACATTCCCATAGACACACTCCTAAACCTTGTGGACGCCTTCCCAGAAGAGTTGAAGCTGTTATAGTGGCAAAGGGCGGAGCCAACCCAATACTGGACCCTACGGACTAAGACTGGGCTGCCATCAAAGTTTATGTGTGTGTAAAGGCGTCCCAATACTTCTGGCAATATAGTGTGTATATATATATACATATATACACACACATACACATTTTGTGGATAGCACTATGGTTGATCAGAGCATATCCTGGCACTGGAAAGGTAAACACATGCATATCATGTTGCCGAATCCTTCCTCTTCTCCTGATGACCTGTGTTTATCTAAGTTTCACCTCTGACAGGGGGTCCTCCTTTACCCCGGGTCAGTCCATCGCCCCGGGCTACCCCGAGACTCCATCCCATTTAGTCGTCATGGAGACGTCTCCCTGCCGCCCTCCCCGAGTCTCAGTCATTCCTCCGAATCCCCCCCTGCGGCCCCCTGACCCACTTTGATGTCCTCCCCGCCTCCGAAGCTTCGAATTCTTCTCCACACTGAGTGAAGGTTCCTTGGATCTCAGTCTCAATAATTGGATTATGAGCGGGGAAGTGGATCTGAGGCCGGCGGAGAACGTGGCCAAAATTCATACTCCACGAGGGGGAAAAAAAAACCGAAGCACAAGTTGGAATGTCTGAAGGGGTCGGGAAGGTCAATCAAATCGTCATATCGGGTTTTGGGGAGAGAAATACCTAAAAAATGTTTTCGGTGAGGAATGATTGTATCCATAGTCACCAAATGGGCACCGAATTCCTGATCCTTAAAGGAGCCGCTTTGGTTTATCGAAGTATGGACGGATTTGGGCAAACTTGGGGACCTCATTTTAGATTTCTACATTTGGGAGGCATAAATGGAATTTTGAGGCAAAAAAAAAAAGAATTAAAGGAAATTCCCCTTTATTTTTTAAATCTGATCTCCGGCCTTCCCTTCAGTCTTGCACAGTTGTACCGGCTCCTCCCCTGGACTGAAGTTGCTTCCACTGATGTCACTGCACACTGGGAGCTTCTCACAATGTGCATTAGAAGCTGCAGCATGCGAGATAGAAGCCACCTAATTTCCTGGCTGGAGGATGTTCGGCATCATTTAGTACTTTCCTCCCCAGACTGACTTCCCTGGCCCCGCCCCTTTCATTCATTGGATTTCGGTTCTTTCAATCACGGAGGCTCAGAACCACATGTGGGAGAGTTGCCTAGGGGGTGGTCTGCATGCAAATAAAGTCTTCCTAGGAACGCCCACTCCTCCAGACTGACATCCACCCATCAAGGCATTTTGATATTTGCATGACTCCTCCCAAGAGCCAGCCCACTGCTTGCATCAGGGTTGAGGGCTCTTGAGAGGAGTACTGAGGCATGCTGCTGTGATGTTTTCAGAAAGCTATGTACAGCACCCTGCCAGGCCCCTCCCACCAGTGATAGATAGATAGATAGATAGATAGATAGATAGATAGATAGATAGATAGATAGATAGATAGATAGATAAATAGAGAGAGATAGATAGATAGATAGATAGATAGATAGATAGATAGATAGATAGATAGATAGATATAGATAGATAGATAGATAGATAGATAGATAGATAGATAGATAGATAGATAGATAGAGATAGATATAGATAGATAGATAAATAGATAGATAAATAGAGAGAGATAGATAGATAGATAGATAGATAGATAGATAGATAGATAGATAGATAGATAGATAGAAAGATTTTGGGAATTGTTAAATAATTTTGGGGCTCATTGTGTATTCATGGATCTTTCCAATCTCTGGAAATCTGTAGCCATCACCTTTTCCTGTTGATGAAGTGTTACACGAGTGGACGCCTCCCCCGCTGATGGGCCCGGGAAATGTTTGTCTTGGTGTCACTATGACTTTAAAGACTTTGCAGCGGACGGGGCTGGTTGTTTAACCCTCGCTGTGCCACGCTCCGCTCCGCCACCACTGGAAGCGTTTATCTGGCGGCTCTGCCAGAGGTTACAATAACCAGTTAGGATCCCAGCTGCTCTTGAAAGTTGATGCCTCTTTGCTGCTTTCCCCCTGAAAGGTTCGTCTTCGGAACATTTAGCTAATTAGCCGAGACGTGGAGCAATTAGCCGCTACATAATAGCTCCGGCGATGCCGTCCCGGGGAATGGCACGCATTAAAGTTTTCACCTGTGGCTACGCAGCGCGTTCCGCGACACTAACCAGCCGCCGCTTCGGCTCTCTGCTACAAACGCTGCGCTGTGATGGCAGATAAGAGCCAATTTCCTTTTTCAGACTGAACATGAACCTTGATACTTTCCGACATCAGACGCGGCAAGGTCCATTACCATCACCCCGGGGTCCGAGGTTTGACCCGCGGGGCAACTTTGACTTTGAGGTGGTGATGTTCTTCTGTGGGCGGGCGGGCGATGTCTCCGTCAGGTTGCTATTCACTGTATAAAGGTAACAGTCAAAGAATTCAAAGCCAAAATATCCACCAACGGGACGCTCATGACAACAAATAAAACGTCACAGGAGTTTTAACTTTTCATATACTTCAAACACTTGCTGTCCATGTATGGACGGACCGCTCCTTCTTCAATGCGGGTCACCACACATGTACAGCTATTTTTTTCCTGCTCGTGCACGCCCCCTAGCGCGCATAAGCAGGACACTGTAAACATTTGGAACAGCTGGTGATGGCTTTTACATGCAAGCGTTTGGGCAGCTATAAAGAAGCCGAATTGCATGTATGGTGTGTGGGAGTGTGCGCCCCCCTCCCGACACAGCCGCTGCCAGCTATCCTGGGTTCCGCTGTTCCCTGCGTGGACCCAGGATCAGCACAGCGGGTCTGTGTACATTGATCAAAGGAAGACCAGTACACTTCCAGCGGCTGAACTCCCCTCCGATCTCTGAAAGTGGAAGCGATGTGATTTACATCACTTTCGGTTTCAGTTTGTCATCTCCGCTTCATCAGCTTCTTTGAGGGTCCATAGGTGGCATATGATAGACCCCTGATGTCTCCATAAAGAGGACCTGTCACTGTATCGGAGCTATCACATAAGGGGCTTGTTGTGATGGCAATAAAGTTAAGTGTAAAAAAAAAAAAAGAAAGTCACATATTTTTTTTTTTTTAAACCCCACCCCCCATGTACACGCACATGCAAATTCAAACATGTGTTTGGTGGGCCTACATATGAAAATTACATTTTTCGTATGTAGGCTGTTAACACTAAACTGATGAGAGGTAAAAGCTTTCAAAGCGTCGCCTATGGCCAAGTTTGAGTATTGTCGTTTTTTGCGATTTCCCGGG
Source organism: Nanorana parkeri (assembly GCF_000935625.1). Classification (NCBI taxonomy): domain Eukaryota; kingdom Metazoa; phylum Chordata; class Amphibia; order Anura; family Dicroglossidae; genus Nanorana; species Nanorana parkeri. The sequence goes on from NW_017307688.1 coordinate 54,420, forward strand.
CACGTGCAATTTTAAGGCTTCACTTTTATATTTTGCCAAAAAATTGGGTAAGCAATACATGTTCTCCTTCAGGTCTTCCTCTGCTGATTGACAGCAGCAGTGGGCGGGTGCAATAGCCAATAGCAGCCTAGCTATTCCTTCCCATGCTATCTGTTGATTTTTTTGGTCGTTGTTTTTATTCTGACAGCAGTTGCTGTCAGAATACAAAAAGAAAAACAGCAGATAGCATGGGAAGTATTAGCTGCTCTGCGCAGATACTCCCCCCCCACCCGCGCAGATGGGGGGGGAGATGGGGAAGAGGGCACCTCCATGAAATGAGAAGTGCACCTCCCTGACAAATGTTTTCAGGTTGGGATGCCTGATATAGATAATTAGACAATGATGCCCTTTTAAAATAAGGAACTGAACTCTGTATGCTGTGCCCAAAAAAAGCCAGGCTGAGGGCAAAGGAGTAGTCACCGGCATTGCCTGTGGTCCCCCAGCAGCCGATTTCTCCCCATTACTGACTTCCCATGGCGTTGTTCTGCCTTGTGTTTCTGTATAGAAGCGACCATCTTGGTAGAGGCAGGGCTTTGCTTCCTCATATCAGAACCTCCAGCAAAGAGAACAGTGGGCAGCACAGTAGTGACATCACCAAATCTGCTCGCTGTGTCTCAGTTCTCACACTTTGATATACAGCTATGAGGGATTCGGCAGATGGATGCCTCTGCACACTCACATACCGGAACACTGCATTGATCAGGAGAAATTTAAGACAAAAGATATTTTGTTCAGGCACAGTTGAACCTTCTTATAATTTTCCCAGGTACCCTGCTCATCAACATGCTATTAAAATGTTTGAATGAAACATTTGCGTTTTCATTACATACCTTATTTTACTATAATACGGGACCCAGTGATGTCATCACTGGGACTCCGTGCTTCTTTTTGCAATGCAGGCAGAACATAGCTAGTGGGAGGGGCCGGCAGGGGGCTGTACATTGCTTCCTGAACTCAGTACTCCACTCAAGACCCTTAGCCGTGATGCAAGCAGTGGGCTGGCTCCTGGGAGGAGTTATGCAAATATCAACATGCTTTGATTGTTGGGAGTCAGTCTGGAGAAGTGGGCATTCCAAGGGGAGGCCGGAGTTCCTAAATGTTCCCTATCACAGAGCAACTTTTTGATTTATTTTCCTTTTTAGGGATTTAAAAAATACATTTCAGATGATAAAACGTCTGCAGTGGTTCAGGTGCTTTGGATATACAAACGTTTATTCGGGACCCCTTGGTGTGATATCTGCATCATGTTCTATATATTGCAGATTCCCGATACAGTGAAGGAGTAGATGCAGATATTACGCTCGGTGATTCATTGTCCAAGGACGGTGCAGATGCATGCTGGTGGGACGGGGACGTTAGGTAATACCGTGCACCATATAAATATCGGCTGGTGCCGGCAGCCAATGATATTCTGCAGAACCCTATCCTGCCAGAACCTGGACTACCTGGGGGAAATCAGGCCTGGACCACAAGAACCCTGGGCTTTGTCTGAGGCGGCCTGTCTCATCCTAATGGCATGTGCCATAGATGGATGTTGTGAGAAGAGGAGGCCGGGCCGCGTCTTTCTCTCCGTCATGAAATAACAGAGTATGCGTCCTCTGTGTGTAATATCATTCTATCATTCTATAGATACGTTTAATAATTTAAAAGCATATTTAAACCCAATCACTACCATCTCATATAAGTTTCAACATGTTACATTTTAAATTTAAAAGTATTTTTACATCTTCTTAAATGTCCAGCTTTCATAAAAAAAAAAATACCCAGTGAATCCGGCATGTAGGTTCTTATAGAGGCACTTCCTGTTATAAGATGACAGCGTTCTAACCTGGTCTCCCAATTGTTCTCCTGCGTTGTCACCCTGTCATATGGGCATAGAGACTACAAGTGGCTTCAAGCAACATTACACAGGCATGGTCCACTGTTCTCAACATTCTTTTATTTTTTTTAAGTCCGCGGTGCGTGCAACAAAAACATCTTCCCCTGTGAACCAAAAAAGTGAATAGTGAAATCACTACACACTAAAACAAAGTGCACAAGGGTGCTTTCGTCCTACTCTGAAGAGGAAGGGCCTCAAATTCCGGAATCCCCCGGGGTGCAAGGCTCCTAACAGGGGCAAGGATGACTTAGGTCCACCTACCCGAAGGCCTGCGGACCCCGTTCCTCAAGGCCCGAGTACTGGGTGGGGGCTCTCCCGAAGAGAGACCGTTGAGTGGGAGAAGGCAGCGAAGCCCATAGAGGCCACAGAACCTCCTCCCCAACTTGAGCTATTCACATATTGTGAATAGCCTGTACAGCAGCCCTTTGGTTCGACTGAACTGAAGGGCTCGGGCGGCCGAAGAGAGCCGAAGGATCAGCCGAAGCTACGGCTGGATCCTACGGCTCTTTAGTGAATAACCCCCAATGGGATGTGTTTATAAAACTTTCACAGGGCCGGTTTCTCTGCAAACATCTGACTTTTACATTCTCACTATGTTAAGGCCAGTAGATGGAGCCGATGAGTACTGGAATATCCAGGAAAGATCCGAATCCGAAATAACGAAACAAATTGACTTTCGGACCCGAATCCCGGAAAGAAAACGAAAGAAAGAAAAATCGGAAAGAAAACAAACTTTTTCGCCGGCTTACATGTCTAAATAGAATGTTGTCACCCAATAACAGGAAGTGCCTGAACAAGGACATTCATGGTGGGACCACCAAGGGATTATTGGATGAACGGTTTGAAACCATGGTTGAAAATTATACCGTTTTACTGCTTGGGTTCAGATCTAGGAAGACACTCCAATGATCAGGGCTGGTAATAGACTATTTTGCGCCGTAGGCAAAACCAGCACTCCCCTCCTGCGGCGCAACCCCCAATTCCCCTCCCATGCAGCCCCATTCTCCTGCCGGCTAGCTTCCGCAGGCATGTAAGCAGTTGGGAGCAATAGCCAGAGTGCTATTGGCTATTTTAATTTGAAATAGCCAATAGCAGACTGGCTATTGAAACCCCATCCACTGAGCAGAGGAGCTAACCTGAGAGAGAATGTTGTCTCTCAGCTACACGGCTCAGTGGGCGGGTGCAAAAGCCAGCCTGCTATTGGCTTTTGCAATTTGAAATAGATGTGGGGGCGCCATGGGGGGATGAGTGGTAGTGGCTGAGCCCTAGGTGGCTGCCTAGTTTGCCTAGTGATAGCACCGGCCCTGCCAATGATGGCTCAAATTTGAATGGACTCTGTACTTTCCCTTTAACAACAGGCAGTGAATGGGTCCTATTTAGCACACAGAGATCAGAACATTTCCATGGCATGTTACATTTCAGGTGCTGTGATAGAAGTAGGCAGAGATGGGCAGTTAGGAAACTTGCAGCATCCAATTAAAGATAATGAAATTATCTCCCGATGTAGAGGATCCCTTCATGAGGCGAGATCAGATATTCGAGTCACATGCTCCCCTCTCCGAAACATCTCCCCTTCTCAGCCGCCGCCGTTCCTTTGATCTCTTCGGGGACAGAAAGCTTCTCTTTGCTGTCTAATGGGTTGATTTAATATTGCCGTGTGTATCACATTTGTGTAATCTATGATGTGCCGGCGGCTTGTGCTCCCGGGGAAGAGTCAGGCTCCGGGCCCCGGAACAGGCCGACTGATATTAAGCCTCACTGCTTGAACAAACTTCTTCATTCAATTTATTTCTCTGATTCGACCTCCGGCACGATAATGTTTGTCTTGTGTAACCGACAAAGGATGGCCATAGGCGGGAGGCGCTGATAGCATTTGGCCAGCCAGTCTGACTAGATAGAGCAGGGGTGGGCAACTCTGGCCCTCCAGCTGTTGTGGAACTACAAGTCCCATTAGGCATTGCAAGACAGACAGTTACAGGCATGACTCCCAGAGGCATGTTGGGATTTTTAGGCCGGAGTTGCCCACCCCAGCTGCCGCACACACACAACAAACGTGGCAAAGAAGTTAATTCAGCATTTTCAGCTGTGAGCTTCCTGCGTTTTTTTGACCAGGTGTTTGTGCGCATTTGATGTGTGTCCACCCGAGGGCAAATCCAATGAGTATCCTGCCGCACTCCTTACCGGCAAAACTGCTTGAGATGGGTGCTGCAATTGCTTCGGATGACGTCGCTCAGAGCTGTGAAGAAATAGGATGTCACCAGCACACCGGAGATATGTGTCCAAGCAAACGTCTTTTATTGACGCATATTGTCACAAGAATGGCAACGTTTCAGGGCCACGCAGGGACCCTTCATCAGGCTCAGTATGGGCAAAAATGTGCATTATACCGGCTGTGTTTGCACGCTCTTGACGGGTTGCATGAACTTTGGCGCGTGTTCACATGGGCTGAGGGCTCGTTCACACCGGCCCCATAGGGCTGCGTTGAGAAGCATTGGCCAGCATAGTCCAATTTCCTTTAAGACCTATTAATTTAGGTGGTATGTTGGCACTGGTGGGCACTGAAAAAAAAAAGTCGTTGCATCTTTGCGCTATAACGTATTGCAGCTCATAGAGTCATATGGACCTTTAAAGGTGAAAAAAATTAAACACAAGAAAAAAAAAATAAGCACTGCGCTCTGTGTTGCAGCGCACACAGTAAGACGAACGAGCTGGTGCAAATGAGCCCTAAGAGAAAACAAATGCGCGCCGTTATCCATCCATTCTGCCGGCAGGGCTGGACACTGAGGGGTTAAGCCAGAACTGCAGCTTAAAGCGTATTCGCAAAATGTCAGCTCTTCACCCCTGCGCTCCATCATCTCCACGGCAGGACCAAAGATTTCGATTTTGGGGATTGTCAAAGAGAAGTCCCAGCGGATGGCGTGTCAGTTTGTGTAAAACATCCACAGCGCAGTGTACAAACCGTGGAATTGAGGGGGCTCTGCTTCTCTTTACTGGGACAAACACCAGGCCCACACATCCTCTAAGTGCGCGGCTCGTATAATTGCCTTGCCTGTCTGTGCCAGAAATCTGTTCAAACGAAGGCTCTGAATTTTCCAAGTCTGGCTCTCGCCATGGACGCTCCATTTTTCCATAGGAGCCTGTGCAGATGGAGGCATGTCCAAGGTTTGTCCAGCTCTGCGCTGATTGGCCCTGACAGAAGACCCCTTTCTTCTCGACGGGCCTGGGTGGAAAAAAGAAAAAAACATGGATTCCCAGAATCCTCCGCTCCCTCGGCCCCCCAATCACCCGAAGTGTGAGATTCTATACCTTGTTTACAGCGAGGCTGAGACGCCAAGCACAGAGGTGACCTTGGAGCTTATGCAATGGTGAATGTGAATACAAGGCTCGGTTATAAGAGACGACTGAGACATTTCGCAGCCCTCAAGTGTCAATGACCTCGCACAACGCAATCGGGTATTGGATATCACGGTGAGGATGGAAAATGGGGGCAGACAGACAAACGATGCTTTCCTCATCACACGGGATGAGGAAGAAATGTCCTTATTCAATTGATACTGTAGTGTCTTAAAATTGTGTTTTAGTACAAATATGACTCGCCGGGGTCCTGTGAAGTGCAGTGACAGTATGCAACCACCCATGACTAATAACCCTGAGCAACCAATCAGAACTCAGTTTACTGTTCTCAGACCAGTAAGGGCCCATTTATTCGTATCCCTGCGATAATATGCATGTTACTACGCAAATGACCACAACCAGTGCCAAAGCGCATTACATTTTGAATGGCACCCCACCGCAATAAGGCAATGCAGATGCATTGCTACAGAGCGCAGCAATGCATGGCCATGCACTATATTGTGTTGCGTTACAAATTTTGTGGCAGGTCTGATTTTTCGAGACATTTTAGTGCATTGAGAGCCCGTCATTTTCAATTGTCTGCCTTATTGCAACATAATGCAGTTTAACGCACTGCAAACATGTAAATGGGCCCTTAAATTAGGAATTGCAGTTGGTCGCTGTTGGTTATGGCAGTTTCCACCTTCTCATTGAATAAGCCTATTGATCTATTTAGTGAACTTATAGTAGCATGAGTTTTTGGGGCTCTATTAGGGGCAACGGCAAGTTGACCTTTGATAGAAATGGACATCATGCACATGGTAAAGTCATACCTCCCAAATGCCCTTGATCTAAGGGTTTGTCCCTTTTATAACAAAATCCCTCTGTCCCTTTACCTCTTTATCCATTCATGTTTTTGGTCTGATGGTTTCAATGTACTATGTAAAGTGGAATTAAAGTCCACTACCTGTCCCCAGGGCTGTCACCATAATGTGCAGGCTGCATAATTAGGGAAGGCGTACCTGCCAAAGTGCTCTCCTCCAGCAATGCAACAACTGGGACCTCCCTTGTCACTCCATCGCCACCGTTAACAACTTCATTGGGTCTTTTTTCAGTTTTGTTGTCTTTGGCCATCTTGATTGGCCATCCTGTTATGGTATAGCTCATGCACATGTACAGTGTAGATAGTTTATTCTTGTATATCTGCCCAGAGTTCAGCGTTAAACATCTTGGAATGTACAATTTGGCTGTGCCTAAAGGAGGCAATAATGTGAATGTATTTTACAGGTGTTGAGTCCAACTTTGGGGTCATGCTGAATCTTTTTCAGTTTTGGTGTCTTTGGCCATCTTGATTGGCTGTCCTGGAATGATTTAACTCCTGCACATGTGCACAGGTGAGTACTTATTGAAACAAACTATTGGTCCGATCACTTTTAATCAGGATGAGCTTTTGGGGCTCCACTAATGGAAATGGAAAATTGACATGTGAAAGAACTGCACATTGTCCCAACTGTGTATAATTTAAAGGCATTGTCCATTTTTCAGAAGCAAAATCTTCTGTCCCTTTACCTCCTCATCCATCCCTGTGTTGGTCTGATGTATAGAACTCTATAAAGGTGACCTATTTAAAATGAAGCTAAAGTCCACCATAATGTGCAAGTATGCATGGAATATTTGCACAATATGGCAGACTTACCTGTCAAAGCCTCATGGGGTCCCCTTCATCAGGCTCAGAATGACCCGCCATTCTGAGCCTGATGAAGGGGACCCCCTGAGGCCCCAAAAGCGCTTGCAATTGAATGGCAATTTTTCATTAATATGGACTTTTGCTGATCACTCTCTAATTGGTGTGCTGGTGACATCTTTTGATACTTAACATTTTTGACGGCGCCATCCGTGATCACTATGAGCACCCGCCTGCATACACAGGATATTCACTGATCCGGTACGGAGTGCAGCAGGATAGAATTATTTACCAGTCAAAGCGTCCCCCTCCAGCAATGTGATGATTGCGACCTCCTTCGTTGCTCCATTGCCACCATTTTCAACTGCACCAGGTTTTTTTGTTTTTTGTTTTGACGTCTTTGGCCATCTTGATTGGCCTTCCTTGAATGATGTAACTCCTACACATGTTCGTGATAGATCATTCATCCTTTTATATCTGCCGTGGAGTTCAGCTTTAAAAGTCTTGGAATATATGATTCGGATCTGCTTAAGGAAGGCAGTGATGTGAATTCATTTTGAGGTTTACATACAACTTAAGGTTACCCAGGAGAGAGTTAAGTCCAACTATGGGGTCATGCTGAATCATTCTGAAATACGCACAAGGGGAACATTTAGGAGGCCGCGTTGTGTGATATTTTCCATAGCGTTGCATGCAGTACGCATTGACTGAGAAGCTTTGTAAGATCCTGATGTCACATTTGTTAACAGCTCCACCGCTAGCTGCTATGCGTCGGTAGCCTGGAAATCTGGCAACCTCAGTAACAGATTCCTACAATGAGCAATCCAATTTAAGTTGAGTTAGTTAATGAGGCAACACAATGACTCTTCAAGAGAACCAGTCAAAATGGAAAAGTATCTCTTTAATGAAGTTTGAGCAATTTGAGCATACTCCCCGACTGAACCAATTCCCCCAAAACTGTCCAACAGACCCACCCCATGTCCTGGGGCCAGGCCTTTGATCAATACGGTGTTCCTGTTTCTGGCAAATGCATCATATGAAACAGAGTGACCAGGGATATCTGAGATAGACATGATCAAGCTGCTGTGCAGGAGCCGCATGTAATGTATAATAGTATTTATTGCCCCTCACACAGATCATAGTACCACCCCTGACAAAGCCTTTTCATGCCTTTCTCCACATAAGGGTAGCACATAAGGGTGTTGAGGAACTATACAGGGTCTGTATATGCTTCTTGGATCCAGTTCAGAGATGACAATCATGTAAATCCCGCTATAGGTGCAGTTTTTGGCCATGTTCTCAAATGTCTGACACAGGTCAGCCCCTCTGCCTAATGATAAGTTGAAATGGCCTGGAAGCCCCCCCCCCAGCCACTGATAAAAAACTGCTCAGTGAAAGCCATTCAAACAAAAAACTTGAGTAATACCTTACACTTCGGGAGGTTAGCTTAGATGAGGATGGTGTCGCTAAACCTCAACATGGGATCCTTGTTCCCATGAGTGCACTCCTATACGGTGCTCTTCTAATGAGATTTGGGATTCCCAGCTTTCCAAGGATTCCATAGTAAGGCCGAGAGACATAACTAGCACCTACAGTAAGTGGCTGGATGCCAGGTGTAAGGTAGACATTTTTTTTACATTTTCCTTGTAATTAAGGCTTTCATTTAGTGTTGTTTAATCTGGTTGTGACTGGCTCCCACATAAGGGGGCCTTGCACCATCATACAGGGGCCATTTTAAAAATACGCACATAATGGAGGTCCAGGTTTAGCAGGCTCCAGCAGCTTAAAAAAAAGTTACAAAAATGTTCCATGTGACCGAGTGCTGCAGTTCGGACTTGGCGTGTTCCTGCCTTTGTCTGCAAAACTCTCCCCAAGCCATTTGTCCCCCATTTTACAGTTGAGCACCATGACTGTTAAATAACAGTGCAATTACTTCTTCAAACCACGGGCAGATATAATGACAACAGTCGCCCAGTGTGCCCTGGTGTCTACATGCCTTCGGGGCAGGGGATGCACAAAATCCATCGATTTACACAGTTAAATGAATTTGGATCTGGTTATGAAAGACGCAAAGAAGGACATTACCTTAGGGGCACAATTAAATTCTTGGGCACGCGGGACATAAAAAGGGACCCTTTGTCTTTTTTTTTTGTTCTTCTTGTGACATTTTTATGGATTGGTTAAGAACACTATCCAAAGCTTCCTTTCAGTATCTGACTAGTGCTCCGAGTCCTGAAGTGACTTTGTGAGGAGATGTCAACACAGAGATTTATATATAGACTAATCCTAGTGCAGTTTAATACTATTGTCAGACGTACCAGCGGGCTGGCAGCGTGGTGAGGAACCCACTGGCAGGAAGTGGCCGATGAGTCCGAAAGTGAAGTACAAATAGGGGCAATCCAAGAGAGTAGTCAAAGTCCAGTCCGGGTCGAGGCAGGCAGCGATGGTTCAGAGGTGATAGTCAGTCCACGGGTTCGGTAATCAGGAAGTGCAAACGAAGGGGGGTAACAGGTAACAACACGATCCAACAGAGAGGCTAGGTGTTCACACCATAAGGTGGAATAACTCAGCAACAAGCCAGGGCTCAGGCCAGGTTTTTATAGCCAGGGGATGTAAGACCACTCCCCGGTCACTGAGGCAACCAGGAGGCTTCCCTCCCCGGGAGCCAATGGCAAGGGAGGTGGAAGGTGTGTACTGGGAACCCCCCCAGCAAGGCCCACACCTGATAACCCTAATGGCGAAGGCGGGCATGGGCGGGCAGCCGGTGACTCGCGCATAAGCACCCGCAACCCGGGCGCCAGGAATTCTACCAGGCTGAAGGGGATCCCGTGCCCTGTGCCGTGCCCGTTGGCCCCGTGAAGAGGTAACACCCCTTGCTCCCTGACAGCTATATGGCCAAAAGATTTTGGACACCTGACCATCACACCTACGTACTTTATATGAGCTTGATGGACACCCCAATCCAAGACCAAATCACTGAGGCTACTTTCACTTTTACTTTGGGGTAGGCCCTTTTCTGTTTCAGCATGACTATTCCCCAAGCTCCATAACAAAATGGTTTGACGAGTTTGGTATAAAGGAACTTGAGTGCAAATAGATTAGACAGCTGAGTCAGGCCTTCTTGTCCAGCATCAGTACCTGGCCCAATGACTTCGACATTTCCCAAGTCACTAGCCTTAAACAAATATGAAAATTAGAAGCTCTAGATTCTTTCTGACTTTATTTTCTGCATGACTGTTGACAAGTTAATATCTCAGGAGGTGCTGAACCGAGGCAAATATCTATAAGGCTCAGCAAAAGTTCATCAGTTGAAGTTGAAGTTGGTTGGTTGGTTTAATACGCCAAGCAGCTTGCATCACACTGGTATGTGACCCAAACAATAAGTGAAGGTCAAAAAGTAATGAAGACACAGATGTTCAGAAAACTTTTTCCGAAGGAGAACAGAAATGGAAGCTTTGTATTTCCCTTACTACAGGTTGCCTATGTAGTATGGAACCTACAACCTAACTGTCTTTGAACCTACAACCTAACTGTAAGGTTGTTCACCTACAACCTAACTGTAACCTTAACACCTAACCTTACCTATAAAACTAACCCATACTACATAACTTGAACCCCAAGACTTAACCTATCACTAAGAATGCTTCTACGCCAGTGGCGTAACAATCACCATAGCGACCCAGGCGGCCGTTATGGGGCCCCAGGGCACAGGGGGGCCCAGCCAGGACATCCCCCTGATGCCGTGCGGGCCGCCGGGGTCACTGTGGCATTTCAGGCTGCTGGCTGTCACTGGCGGCTGTGAGGAGAAACACGCAGCCATTCACATGTGCAGCGACGCGTACCTCCTCACAGCTGCTGAGTCGATGACAACCAGCAGCTTCGCGGGAGGTGACTGGGCCCGTCGTCGGCAGCGATCGAGGAGGCGGGGCCCAGCGATCGAAGAGGCAGATCTTAGCGATGGGGAGGCGGGCCCGGCTATCGAGGAGGTGGGGCCCAGTGATGGAGGAGGCGGGGCTCGCAAGTGATCGTGGAGGAGAAGGAGGCGGACAGGGGATCGGCCAGACAGGTAAGAGGGCTTGACCGCCCACCTGAGACCCTGCAGAGCACAGGGTCTCAGGTCACCCTCAGGTGGGCTGTTTGGGTTATCAGGTGGACTTATCTAGAAATCACAGGGCACCATACAAGATTTTGCTATGGGGCCCTGTGATTTCTAGTTACACCCCTGTTCTACGCTATTCAGGTTTACCTAACCTACAAGCAATAATCCAGGGCAAAAAAACAGGTTCACTTTAATAGTGGCCTCACCAACTGCACATACTTACATTTCCTTTGCTCCCCCACTGCTCCTTTCAGCCACATTTGGGTCTCCTTTCAAAAACATTTCTCACTTCCTGCCCTTATGACTGGGAGTCAGAATAATGGGAAGTAATAGGAAATTGATATAATGGGGACATAGCAACAATTTTTTTTACTACAGATGGAAAGGTTTATCAGCTGGGTCCGGATTTTTTTTTATTGCTGTGTGTGCCTTCCTGTACTGGTGACCCCCATTCACCTAATTTCTTATCCTGGTGTCACATGGGTGTCACTGAGACTCACATTGAGGGGAAATCTCTGCAATGCAGTCATAAATAGCAATAAAAGCCTAATAGCTCCACTCTGTTCAATTCTACCTTGATCAGGGTATCTAAATGTCTGCCTATAAAGATTCAAATTGTTCGCTCATTTACTGATTTTTACATTCAATTTCCTCAGTTAATTAATTGATTTATACTGGGGTTTTTTCACACTCTAATGAAATTCACCATACAGTTGTGAAATTGGATATTGCATGATCAGTAATCACTTTGTAATTGCTATGTCATTGATTCCACTATATGCCCCCCATCCTCATCCTCTGTATGTTTGGTTCTGGCTTCCTTCATTTGTTCAGGTTTATCAGTTTGGTCATTTTGTTCTCAACTTTCCAAAGCCGGTGTTCTGTCGAGGTGGCCAACTCGTCAAGATCTCCAACTCGTGACATCACATCGGTTGTAGATTTGGACGAGATGGACTAGTGTGTGCCAGCAGTCACAATGTTTGCAATCCTCGTTGACTTCTCCAGTTGCCGTAGGTGCGCCTGTGCGGCTTCTAAATTGTCATCAAGTTCTCCAACTCCCGTCGTTGCTTGTGGCATCATGTGCCCGCGCAGGCTCACTGCTGCAGATTGTAGAGCTTGATACTTCACTTTGGTGGCTGCGCAGGCGCACCGACGGAAGTTGGAGGTCTCGACGAGTTGGAGAATTTGACAAACACAGTTCTTCTAACCCTTTGACCTGTAGATGTCCGCTTAGTAAATACCCTAAACATGGTCCCCAAATTCTGCTACACAGCAAAGCTGGACGGCAAGAACCAGACTTGGCTTCCAACGTCTTTACAAACAGTCCCTTAATGACCCAAATAAGATTAACAGATTCCGCACAAGGAACAAAGATTTCAATTTTCAGTTGGCCATTTGTCCAATTCAGGGACATTTCCAGGGACAAAAACGTCCTGGTATAAACCTACAACGCTACAGCCTGTCCTTAGGAATGGCGGTTGTCAGCTGAGTTACGGCTCTGACAATAAACACAAGAGGTCGATTTGTAAAAACTGTAAAAGTCGTTGTGTATTTCCTCCCCCCGGGCTGGTGACACGCCACATTTCCTGAGCCTTGTGTAACAAAACTCTTTTATTAGATAATTGCTTAATTACATAGAAGATTCTTTGAGCTCTGGCTTTTGGTGGCAAGAACCAACGGCATCAATCAATGTGTAATGAGGAGATGATTCGTACTCGCAGACAGACTTTCATTTAGTAACAATTATTGGTATAGGGATGTATATGTGATACAACAATGTTATCCTGAATTGTAATATATTGTATCGACCACCAAGAAGGAGAATCAATGACGTCACCGTGCAAAGGATCAATGACTTGTATAGCCTTTCATTTACTATTATGTTCACTGTCTATGAATTCACTGCTAGGCGCCGTACATACAGTATATATTCCCTATTAGGCTCCGTACCTATATACTCAATACTAGGCTATGTACCTATATACTCACTACTTGGCTCCATAGCTATATACTCACTACTAGGCTACGTACCTATATACTCACTACTAGGCTCTGTCCCTATATACTCACTACTTGCTCTATACCTATATACTCACTACTAGGCTGCATACCTATATACTCACTATTAGGCTCCATACCTATATACTCACTATTAGGCTCCATACCTATATACTCGCTACTAGGCTCCATACCTATATATTCATACCTATATACTCACTATTTGGCTCTTTACCTATATACTTACTACTAGGCTTCATAGCTATATACTCACTACTAGGCTCCGTACCTATATACTCACTACTAGGCTCTGTACCTATATACTAACTACTAGGCTCTGTATCTATATATTCACTACTAGGCTCTGTACTTATATATTCCCTACTAGGCTCCATACCTATATACTCACTACTAGGCTCTGTACCTATATACTAACTACTAGGCTCTGTACCTATCTATTCACTACTAGGCTCTGTACCTATATACTCACTACTTTGCTCCATAGCTATATATTCACTACTAGGCTCTTTACCTATATATTCACTACTAGGCTCTGTACCTATATATTCACTACTAGGCTCCGTACCTATATATTCACTACTTGGCTCTGTACCTATATACTTACTACTTGGCTCCATACCTATATACAAGCATCATTCAAACATTCTCTCACCTGCTCTCTCCTCCTAACAGCATGCTCCTTGTGCTGCTTTACATTCATCCACCCTATGCTTTGCTGTACGGGGACTGCAAGAGGATGATATCAGGTCAAATTCCGGATCTTACGCCGATTGGAATTAAAAAAAATGCATTCAAATATCTATTAACTTAAGTGACCCTGTTACCAACCAAAACAATGCAGGTGAAAGCACAGGAAAATCAAGCAGTGCTTTTTCTTTCCATCAATTATTTTTAATAACTTGCAATACGCCTTTGCACTTACTAGGAAATCTGACTACTGCAGGTAGAGTCATTCCCTAGCAGAGCTCCCAACCCTTCTTGCAGGTCAAAGCCTTCTCTTCTTTTGGCAGTATCTAATTACTGTCTGATCTGGCCCAGCTCCTCGGCTCCTCCCCTCGCCTCCCTGTATTACCTTTTATGGAGCAGCCAGGGGAGGAGCAAAAGTAGATTCAGTTGAGCAGAGGTAGGCAGACCTCAGCCCTCCAGCTGGTGGTGCAACTGCAAATCTTATTAGGCACTGCAAGACTCTGAGAGCCACAGGCATGACTCCCAGAGGCAGATGCATACTGGCACTTGTAGTTCCACAGAAGCTGAGGGGGTGAAGTTTGTCTACCCCTGCTCTATACCCACAGGTATGACTCCCAGAGGCAGATGCATGATGGAACTTGTAGTTCCACAGAAGCTGGGAGGGCCGAAGCTTGTCTACCCCTGCTCTATACCCACAGGCATGACTCCCAGAGGCAGATGCATGATGGCACTTGTAGTTCCACAGAAGCTGAGGGGGGGCCGAAGTTTGGCTACCCCTGCTCTATACCCACAGGCATGACTCCCAGAGGCAGATGCATGATGGCACTTGTAGTTCCACAGAAGCTGAGGGGGGGCCGAAGTTTGGCTACCCTTGTACAAGGTGTCATCTGAGTCTGCTGGGGCTGCCAACGTCACACCCAAAATGGCGGCACCCAGCAGCAGCCTAGGGGCTTTCGGATGTCTACCCAAGGGAGGCTCTTAAAGGTAAATGACATGCATAAAAGACATTGCATGCACACACAGTATCATCTCATTAAATGATCTGAGTTCTGTAAATCACTGAACACGTCCCTTTAATGGAAAGAGCTTTTTTTGGGGGGCAGAACCTCTTTACGGCAAAGCTGCAATACCTTTAAATGGAATCACTCATTTTCCTTCACCGTGCAGCACTGATGGGGTTAACATTAATGGCGGCACAGTACTGTACAGGCGGCTATCTCTCGGGGCCGTCCCAGCCGGTGGAAGAGGCTCAGGGGACCCTTGTCATGGTTACACAGACCCCATCTCTCTTCTTTTTCGGAGGTTGCTGCGAGGAGTGGTCCACCTACTAATGAGAGGCTCTGCCTTCAGCATCTGATCTTTCACAGATGGCCCGGGACGTCGGAAGTGCAATTATGGGAAAATTGCGAAGAGGCAAATGAGAAGTTGCCAAGTGCTGCCATTGCCCATTACCTACCTGGGCCAGATGATTGTTCCAGACAACGGCTGCATCTGTATGTGCTTTAAAGGGACGCAAAAGGCCATTACACAGCTGGGGGGGAGGGGGGGGTGGAGTGGCAGCAGGGACCCCCGAACAGAGAACAGAGCTCGAGAACAAGGAGAAGGAACGTCACATTCTAGGGAGGGACACACGGTTTTATAAAGCAAACCGGTCGTCCAGTTAAAGGATATGTCCAGCCATTATCCAAATTACATTTTTTTTGTTTTCCCAGAACAAGAACTGAGGGCAAATCTCCTCACTAGGATAAATGCCACTGCTGCTCTCTCTCTCCGTGTGCAGGGTGACTGGTCTTGTCTCCGCCCCCTCCTGTAATAAAGACCGGTCACTGCTGCTATCTCAACTTGTGCAGGGTGACTAGTCTTGTCTCCGTCCCCTCCTGTAATAAAGACAGATCATTGCTTCTCTCTCTCCTTGTGGAGGGTGACTGGTCTCGTCTCCGCCTCCTCTTGTAATAAAGATCGGTCACTGCTACTCTCTCTCCTTGTGCAGGATGACTGGTCTTGTCTCCGCCCCCTCCTGTAATAAAGACCGCTCGATGCTGCTCTCTCTCTCTCATTGTGCAGGGTGACTGGACTTGTCTCCGCCTCTTCCTGTAGTTTTCTGCGGACAACCTGTCATGGGCGGGGCCTTCTGTGTACGGCACACTGATGATGTCACTTCTGCTATACAAGGTAATATCTAGGTTTGCAAAGACATTTGGTGCACACAAAGTGGATTTATATCCTCTGTGGCTATGGAGGAATATATTTTTGGAATGGCATTTTTGTTGCCGGAGTTCAGCTTTAACAATCTGGCACTCGAAGGCCATATAAAGAACATTTTGGAGGGTCACTCGTTATGTATGATTGATGCCTCAAAATGAGCAGCCATTTTTCTTTAATTATTTTGTTCCTTTCTTTTGTGGTTTAGTGGAATTAAAATATAACGGATTCCTATGAACTGACAAAGGGTGGTCATAAACAGACATTTTTTTATGGCCAGCTCTACCACAACATACGCAGCTTAGCGTGCTTGCGTGTTTCTAGGACGTGGAGGACGAGGGCTCTGGCGTCACCCGGTCCAGTTGCGAGGCCGTGGATATATTACGGGGCTCATTCTGCCAGTTTAAGGATCGATGGTTAACCAAAAACCCAACATTTTCCATGTTGTGCTCCTGTAATGAGGCTGACAAGTCAGAAGTATTCACCTTGTTAAACGGAGACTGCTGGCCGCATTGACTCGCTTAAATATCCTCATTTAGAAAACTTTCCTTAACATGAGTTCCCGAAGACTTAACAAGGAGGAAGGAGGGGGTAACCGTTTTAAAATGAAAACTCTCCGGGGTGTCACACACACACTTGAAAATTCCAGCAGTTTAACACATTCGCCGACTTGTAACTTATATCTCAGCTGTGGTGTAACAATAGCCTAACAGCCCATGCAGCTGCTATGGGGCCTGGGGGCGGAAGGGGGCCCCATTAAGGACTGTAGACGTTGCTGTTGACACTGACCTTGTACCCCCTGTGACATTTGCAATCAAGAAGAGTTGACGTCAGATATACAGAAGGGGACAATGCAGACAGCTCTCCTGCTACTTGACTTTAGATAGGGGCTACATTAAAATTTTGCTATGGGGCCCCATGATCTACAGATATGCCTCTGTATCTAGGGATGAGGTTTGGGTTCTCTGCTATCATGAGTTTGAGGCGAATCCCGCAGGTTCGATATCCGCAGTCCCAGTGAATGTGCAGACTCTTCAGAGAGAATTTTTGAAACCATGGACTTTGAACTATGGCTAGCAGGCTTTGAAGGGCCTAAATGGTTTTTTTTTTTTGGTAATGAGCCGGGTCACTCATTATAAAAGTGCGGGGCACAGGGCAGCCATAATGTCAGTGTATTGAAAGTTGGCTGCACAGGGAGAGATTAGGGTCCATCAGGCAACTGTTCTTTAATTCCAATTGCTAGCTCTTTGGGAAAGCAACCCATTTGCTGTCTGTTATTTTATTATTATTATTATTATATTATCTTTTGTGACGTTTTTATTTTTGTTTTATGTTGATATATGTTGCCATTTATTTAAAAGAGCACTATGGGGTAAGTGTTTTTCCCCATAGTTCTCTTTATGGTCACGGGAGGACATATACTAACCTCCTCCCATGACCCAAACCTCAGTATATCCTGTGAGTGCCGCAGCAGGGACGGATCCCGACATTACTGTCTGGATCCACCAGGCTGCGTGAGTGACAGCAGGCTCTGCCTATCTAGAGGCAGAGCCAGCTGTGCCCGACCCCCTCCCCTGTCCATTCCTCCACTCAGTGCTGGAGGATCAGAGAGGGGGAATCCCTGCGGGCAGTGGTGACTGGCAGTCACCGCTCACTGCAGGGAAACGAGAGTATCGGCTGCATGTTACTGCTCACTCCCTGATTGATAGGGCCGACATGTGGCAGCTTCTTTGTCCTAGGTTGGGTCTAACTGTGAGGATGAGTGGAAATCATTCACCTCATAGTTCTCCTTTAAATTCGGGGAGCTCAAAGTGAAGCATTCACTTGTTGCTGACCATCTGTTTTTGGAGCTGCCTTTTGTTCCCAGAAAGTAAAAAAAAAGCTAAGTACAAGAAAAGTGTGTGCCTAAACCACCTCACATTTTTATGACGCACATTCACCACATTCCCATAGATAAAATAAAAGTTAGGCAGACAGCCATTGGGCCTTTTATCCCAGATTAAAACTGTCCTGCTTCTGGCCAGTTTTACATTGCTGTATCCTCTGCAGTATCATTTTTCTTGTAGTAAAGCTCCAGCCTGTGCTCATTGTCTCCAGTAAGTTTGGGCCTAGCCTGGCTCATTAAAATTGTCCTGCTGCTGGACAGTTTTGCACTACTGTATCATCTGCGTTATCTTAATTCTTGTAGCAAAACACCGCCTGTACTTTTTGTTCTTAGTACATTTTGGTCCTAGCCTGGTTCATTAAAATTATCCTGTTGCTGGCCAGTTTTACACTGCTGTATCTTCTGCAGGATCTTATTTCTTTTAGTAAAACCCCAACCCGTGCTCTTTGTCTCTAGTACGTTTGGGCCTAGCCTGGTTCATTAAATTTATCCTGTTGCTGGCCAGTTTTACACCACTGTTTCCTCTACAGTACTGTATCTTATTTCTTGTAGTGACACCCCAGCCTTTGCTCTTTGTCTCTACTTAGTTTGGGCCTAGCCTGGCTCATTAAAATTGTCCTGCTGCTGGACAGTTTTGCACTACTGTATCATCTGCGGTCTCTTAATTCTTGTAGTATAACACCTGCCCGTACTTTTGGTTCCTAGTACATTTTGGCCTATTATCCCCGATTAAAACTGTCCTGCTAATGGCTAGTTTTACACTGCTGTATTATCTTCGGTCTAAATCTTAATGTGTTATATGTGATTTTGAACATGCAACATGATTGGCTAGAATGTCTGTCTTACTAAAAGGCAAGACTTTGGTTTGAATTCTACATAAGGGGAGGCATAATTGCTCATTACTTGTTGAGGCTCTGCTTCCTGTTTACTAATATTATGTAGAGACTGTGCTTCATTGCTCCTCCCCCTCAATAACAGTCTATGGGTCAAGTTGGACCCAACCGAAGACAGCAGACTCTTTATTAGGTTCATTTAGGTCAGGGGTAGCCAAACTCCGGCCCTCCAGCTGTGGTGGAACTTCAAATCCCATGAGGCATTGCAAGATTCTCACAGCCACAGACATGACTCCCGCAGAGAGATGCATCATGGGATTTGTAGTTTCACCACAGCTGGGGGGCCGGAGTTTGGCTACCCCTGATTTAGGTAATCTCAATAGCCATGCAATTGATATTATTTATGTCCCCTGCTATACAATTGACCACTAGAGGGAGCACTTACAAACACCCAATAAGGGAAATATGGCACAGCAAGCAAGAACTTTCAGGTAACAATAGAAAATTAAAATGTGTTCTCACTTGAAGTATTGAAGTATGTCCATCAAAAACTTTTTTTTTTGTTTTGAAAAGAGTGGGGAGGATTAGGACCCCTGTCATGTTTTTACAGCTTATTTACAGCTCTCTTTCTCTTACTTCCTGTCATGGTGACAACGGATATACCAGACAGGAAGTAAGATAAATCCTCCAACAGATACAAAGGCAGCAATAAAAAGCTGATAGGGTTCATGTCTTTCCTTATTCTACTAATGGAATTCACTTTTATTTCTGTCTGTCTTGCTGTCTTTTCGCACAGAAATAACTTTATAATTTTCTGCAGAAGCCGGGAACACTTACAGCTTAATGAACAACAGGCACTCACTGTAAATGTTTATAGGTGATGCTTTCCACTGTTTCACACTGACAGTCTTGGAAGCCGACTCCTGCGATAGACTGAAGACTTCTGTTTTATTATTAGGAGATACATTGTGGTTCTATAGAATGTTTCCGCTTCCAATCAATGGCTGGATTTGCTTAGACTGGGTCTCGGCAGGCAATCTAAGCTCACATACAACACGGCGGGTTCCCTATTTTCAAAGTATTTAAGTAATATTTGTTTTTTCACGCAGTGAACGGAATTTCCATTTTGCTCCCCTGTTCTGTGTTTGCTACACTCACATAACATCCTAAAGCTGAAGTTTAATCTGTCTATATTTTTCCTTGCTTGGTTGTTCTAGGGTTGCCAAGGGTCCAGGATTCACCCAGACAGTTCGTGTTTTGAATGTCAGGCAGACAGGGGCAACCAAAATTAAGATAGAGGCTACTGGCCCCCCACTGAAAATAGTCCCAACTGTGATATTTACATATGAATATGCCACGACTCATTCTCCCAAAAAAAATGTCTGCGCGTCGCTAGAGTGTTCGGGTTTCACTTGAAGAAAAGGTGGCAACCCTAGGTTGTTCCTTCCCTGTGGTAATTCCCACATGTGATGCTGAGCCTCCATGATTGAAAGAACCCAAATCCAATGAACGAGTTCAGCTTTGTACACATCATTTTTTCAGCGTCTTCGGGATCATGGGCCAACATCCTAATTCTGAAGCTACCCATCACTTCTTGGCCGAACCTTAGGTGACGAGGTGTCATGCACCCTCCTGCTCCTGGCAGCTCCCTATTGACCAGTAAAGCCACCTGTCACAATGGTGGGCCATTAGAAGGTGTGGCAGGCAGAAGAGGGCAGATTAGGTATGTTCTCGACCAAGAAGAATTTAAAGTATTATATTACTGACCAGAGGGTGGGCACCATAATGTTAATGGGTCAGTCTTTGTACCCTGGTAGACGTAGTAGGAAATGCTGCATGTGGGATATGGGAGGAAGAGGCATGTAAGTGGCTTATTCCGTTAACGGATTTTCGTTCCGTTACGCACATTCGTTATATTGAAGGTAAAAAGCAAAATACCTTTGTTAATATTGGAGTCGATGGTAGTTGTTTTTTTTAATCCGAAATACGGAATTCCGTTAAAGGTATTTTGCTTTTTTACTTCATCATAACGAATGTTCGTAACAGAACGAAATTCCGTCAATGGAATTTCGTATTTCCTGCGTGTATTGTAATGCAACTCTCACCAGCAGTGGATCCGTATTTCGGATAAAAAAAAAAAATCTTGTCATGTTGTTCAACCTCAGTCACAGGGGTAATATTATTAGTTCCCGTTTCAAAGAAATTCGGATCCGAAATTCCTTAACAGAATTTCGTATTTCGGATATAATTCGGAAACTGCAATTCGGATTTCGGATGCTTCCAAATTTACGAATTTCAGGGAAATTCGTACGAATTTCGATTCGTAACGAAACTAATTGCACATGTCTAATACTGAGACTGCGAGAATACAGAGCTGCCATTGTTGACCTAACCTTATGGAAACTCTGGTAGCTTGGATGTCATGTTCACATGTTAATCCAGTGGCTTCAATACTTTCTGAGTCAATACCCAGAACAAGCATCCAGATCAACTTTCTAAGCTGAAGACCTGTTCCGGGTCAGTAATACAGACATATTTGCAGCCAAAGACTGCCAGGCAACTAGCTTTCTCAAAGGGAGGTCAGCAAGGACTGCCTGCGTATCTCTGACAGTGCAGGATTCATTTAAAGCCCATGTCCAGGTTAAAAAAAAAAAAAAGTCCCTACCACCCCACCTGCTGCTACACATGTATCATTAAAACGCTGTCATGTGACTCAGAAATCTCCCAAAGTGAGGGGAATTCCCCTCTTAGGCCGTTGTACCCAGAACAGGTGTCCCTATTGGATATTTCCCCTCTCCTCTTGTTCTGGAGGCAACTATACACTTTTCAAATTCCTTTTCCCTTTTTTGCCTTGTAACAATGGTTACCAGTACAAATAGAGGAGTGATTCTCCCCAAAGGGGTCAATTATATCAATAAACTTGCCAGAGGGTCTAAATCGCTAGTGCCCAACCTGTGTCCCACCCAAGGGCTGCATGTAGCCCATTGGTGCTTGCCATAAGACACTTGGACCTCAGCAGTCAGCAGTGACAGTGCTGACTTTGTAAAGGGGATGTAATGGCAGTAATTTCTAGCAGTCTCATGTAAAACTTTCCCAGTCTCTAGATGCCTCTTAAAGGAGGTATCCAACCACATGTGTAGTAGGTCCACAGTTTCTGACTGTTCCATCTAATAATTCTGTGACAGTCTTCTGTAGTGTTAACCATGGGCATGGACCATTGGGGATGTCAGCGGTCACAGGTGAGGGCCCACTATACCTTGTAACTTGACAACCACTGGTCTAACCCTTCTCCATACTATCCCACACTATGGACCTGTTTTAATTCATATGCTCCTGAGGGTCATCTAGTGGTAATATTGTGTTGAATGAACGTCATGTGCCCAGCTATATGCTCTGTGAAAGAGTTAGAAATCAGCCCCTAAAGAAGGTTTTGCCTGGAGATACACATTAAAGAGGATGGGGTAACCATTAGATAAGCTTGCCATCAATGCATTATTATCTATATAGGTCCTAGTATAGATTTTTCCAGAGGGCCCTTAGCTTACTTTGTGGCTTCCACGTATATCCGCGCATGCAAGCAACTGAGATATCTTTTTTTTGTGAAAAACAGGTTTAATTAGCTAAACTTTGCTGGGTAACAGGAAATGACAACAAGGCTGCCAGTTTGGAATGGAATTATTTTTTGTCAATAAACTAAACATTCTGGACCTATTAGAGTCCTGTCCTAATTTTAATTCTCTTCCGGTGCGGTTTGTGTTTTCTTTGGACTGTCATTGGACCACACCCTTAGCAGACGGCCTTTACAACACTGCGAGAAGCCTTTAACCCTGGAACATGTGTTCCAATAATTTGGGTGCCATAATTCTAAGCCCGGAAGGGTTGGATCATTCTGGTTCTAAGATCCGTCAATGTAATTTCAGCAGTATTGTTCTTGTGATAAACCATTGAATTGATAAGATTGTTAGGAATTATTTGATAAAGTTAGACTGAGTTACAGCGGAACTCCAACTTTATAGAAAAATAAACATATACAGCCCAGCTCCCATTAAAAAAAAAGCTATTTCAGCTGCAATACTCACCTTCAATCTGGAGCTGAAAGTACACTAGATGTTGCAAGCCTTCCAGGTTCAATGATGCTGGCACTTCCTCTGACCCCCGGGATCAGAGTACTACTGAAGTGAATGGTGGACCCACTTTATTAGTTTAGCACCATTCAGTGCAGGGGGAAGGACTTTACTCACCCGCCACTGGAGGAGAACAGAAAGGACATGTGACATCACAGGACTGGCTACAAGCTGGACTGGCTACAAGACCCTTGGAAAACGTTATGCATATTTTTATGTTTTTTTTTGTTTTTTTTTAATGCGGGTGGAGGTGGTGGGGGGCTAAGATCAAAGCTAGAGATGTGCTTTAAGGGTTAGGGTCCATCTCCCGCCAATTGTTGAACCCAGGTGAGAACTTTGTTGAGTGATCCTGGCAAGCTAATGTGAGTTGGCCCACATTGGATAGGGCTCCATTTAGGGTTAGCTTACAATGCGCCTGTGGCCAGACTATGGTTATTAAAGCATTTACTGTACATATTTGTAAAAAAAAAAAAAAAAGAAGCAAAAGAGCTTTAAAACAAGTCATCCCTGGCTTCACTAGTTGTATGTAGCGTGAAGTAATTAATTCTCAAAGATCCTTAAAACTTCAGAACAGAGCCTCTAAAGTTGGGTTTTAATCAGTCTCAGGAAACCCCAACGTATTTGGGGACATTGAGAATAATGCCCCATACATTAGTGGTCAATGGGAATAACCTTAGAGTGGTGGTCACAATGTCACCCTTACCAACAGCTAAAAAGGTAATTGATGTCATGGAACAGGCTTTTCCAAGTGGCATTGGACAAGGAACTATTCAGGTACCATCTGATGGGATGAAACAGCCTCAGATATTGGTGGTTAGACACATTTAACTGGACTTATTTTAATGTTGAAGTTGTTGGACTACTTCCAGTAGCTTCCCCAGTGTGGGGAACATACCTCAGCAGCTATAGCCACACAGTTCAGGTTCATGTTAATGGGCATCCTAGTCAAACGGTGCTTTTTCAATTTGACAGCATCCAGCCGTGTTTGGATAGAAAAGGCAGCAATTGACCTGCTTTACCTGCAGCTCAAATGTACCTTAATAGGAGATGTTCTGTCCAAAGAAATGCAACGCAAAGTATGTCAAATGCAGCCTGCTAAAAAAAATTGAACTTACCTGACTTGTATTTGACGTGCATTCCAACTACACCTCAAGCTCAGTAAAACAACTTCCATGGACATGAGCCCATATTTAACCAATCACCTTTGTAGGTTGCTTATTTGGTTATAAATGCTGAGATATGCCGCTCTCATGCAGCTAACCTATATCAATCACTGTATCACAATAATGATTACAACGGGGGTCCTTCACCAGGTTATCCGTACCATTGGGTATATGGGATGGGAACCAAATGATGGGTGTATAAATGGGTGCAACCCACACAGCATTATTGGTTGCTAGGACACTAGCAGCTGGGCCACACAATATCATTGGTTGCTAGGGTGCAGACAGGCACACCAAAACAAAATGACGCTGTGCAGCCCGCATTGATTTATTGGTTGCCCTTAATATCAAAGGTTCGTTCTAGCAAACAATGAAGCTCTGCAGCTCAGCCACCAGTCAACCAATGACACGATGTGAATGCACACCGTCATTGGTTTTCTAAGACACAGACGGAGGTTTGGTGTGTGGGCAACCTGGCCAAATCAATCACCCGTTTGGCGAACTGTGAATGGTATAGCTTTGGGTTGCACTCATGGTCAACCCAGACCCAAAGCTCATCCCTACTGGTACCTAATATGAGTGGTGATTATAATGATTTGGACAGTCTGATGATGGGGTACATATTGAGCAATCCATTGAGGTTTATAATCAGAATAAGGATAGGAACCCCTGGATTGGAGTATCACAGGTTCAGGAGAAGTCAGGGTGACCAAATTGTGATAGAGAGAGAGGAGACAATAGAATAGAAAATTACAAAGTAGGAGGGACCAGTAGTGGATGTCATCTCTGGGTGGGATGGACCAGTATAGCCAAAGCCACCAATCTACACACCTTTTTAGGTTGAATCTGTCTTTAGCCACTACGTGTTCAGGAGCTCCCATCATAAAGCCCTGTCTGACGCCATGCCGCCAATGTCAAGGGGTATTTTCAGCTTTAACTTAATACTACAGCGAGACGATCCTCATTGTCCAAGGCATCAAGGTTGTTCCTAATTTCCCGTAAACCTGTCATGAAGCCCATCAGGTCTGATGAAACTATAACTGCTGAAAATTATCCCAGCCTTGGCGGCTTTCCCACAGATGTTGCACTAACCCGAATGCTGAAAGATTGATATGTTCTACATGTTACGGTATCATGCTTTCCCCGGCTGAACATCTTTACTTCTCTCCGCCAGCTATTTCTCTGCCCTGGTGTCTCTCCCAGACTTCCCTTTGAGAGGAACCCCAATAACAACAAAAAAGTTCAAGCAGCTATACTGGACCCAGCCTGTCCGTAAAATGTGCAAGGCCGAGTCCTTTCAGAGTTCCCCGTGCTATATAAGCTGGTAACAGAGGATCTTCATTCTAATGGCTTCAAACTTTTATTTTCAATGGTGCAGAAAGTGGAGTTTCACTTTAAAGATCCGTATCTGAAACAGGAGCAACAAAGGCAAAAACATGTTCGTGTGTGCGGTTGGCGGGGGGGAGGAGTCGCCTTTGAGTTACCAATGTGCATAGCAGCTCATAAACTACAAGCCCTGAAAGTTATTGGGGTCTGGATTTTGATCTCAATAAAGCATCGTCGTCAAGCCTTGGGTTTAACTTCAAGCTCCAGATGTGAATAATAACAATAATAATACATTGTATTTATGTGGCATTTCCAATTCTAAAACACTTTGCAATAAGACTTCATGAGGCATTTAACCCGTGCGCCAGAGAGCTGGCAAAAAAAAATGCCGCCCGAAATTGTGTTTTGTCATTTAAAAGGAGATTAAAGCTTTTTATGTGGAGCTACAGGCATTTTTTTTATTTGCCGGGGGGGACGGGGGTTGGATAGAGTGTGGAAAGGTTAGAATCTGGTTCAGTATGCATTGTTGTCTTTGTCCCCTTTAGGGAGATTTCCCCTTACTTCCTGTTGCATTGGACAGGAACTTCTGGAGGGGGGCTATTTTTGTTCCTCATGGTCCCTGTGTGTGTTGTAAAGTAGTCACCGCTCCAAGCTCACTCCCGGAATGGACTACAATCTCAATACAAATTAAAAAACTAAACGCATGTGTCAACTGGTAGCAGGGAGGAAGACCAGCAAATATCCTTTTCGACGATCTCCTTCCCGCTGATTGAAACCAGAAGCGATTCTGCTGGCATCACTTCCGGCTCCTCAGCTGTCATTCCCTGGCTAGAGAAGCTTGGGAAGAAGCTATTCAAGTGCAATCTGCGCTTGAATGGCTTCTTTGCAGTGGATCGGTGACACTGGAGGTGTAATAGACCCCTGTCACTGCAAATATGTTATCACATAGGAGGCTTCATGTGATGAAGTTAAAGGAGAACTATGAGGTGAGTGAAAATCACTCAGCATCATAGTTCGAGCCGACGTGTGACAATGGGACTGTCACAAGTCGGCTCAATAGATCGGGAAGTGAGCGAATGCATAGCGCCGCTCGCTCACTTCTCGATCATCTCCCTGCAGAGAGCAGTGATTGTCAGTCACCACTCCCTGCAGGGATTCCCCCCCCTCCCCGCTTCGATCCTCCAGCACTGACTGGAAGAACGGATGGGGGAGGGGCAGGTATAGCTGGCTCTGCCTCTAGATAGGCAGAGCCCGCTGTCACTCACGCAGCTGGGTGGATCTTGACAGCATTGTCGGGATCCGTCCCAGCTGCGGTGGTCTCAGTATACCGCGAGCTGTAGCTCGCGATATACTGAGCTTTGGTTCACCGGAGGCGGTTAGTATATGCCCTCCCGTGACTCTTAAGAGAAGTATGGGGAAAAACATAGTTCTCTTTTAAGTAGAAAAAAATGTTTGAAGAATAATCCAAACAAATAAAACCCCCCAAAAAGTTAAACTCCCCCGCCCCCGTGACCATGCGCATACTAACATAAACACACATCGGGTGCGCCGACCTATGAAAACGACAATTGCGCTACACATGTTAGGTATCGCCGCGTGCACCAGAGTAAAAAACAATAATTCTAGTGCAAATATTCATGGATAATGCTACACTGACCTGTACGGGCTTTTAAAGCATCGCCCATGGACAATTCGGGGTACCTCATTTTGTCTCTGTTTGTTGGACGCACACAATTTTTGAGCTTGGCATGTTGGGTGGTCTATTTACTCGGCACATCTGAATAATACCCGAGTGTTTTATTGGGTATTATATTTGTGTTTTTGTGCACTAAAATTAACCTTAGTGTAATTTTTACAGAATTTGGGGCATTTTATAAAGAGTTGCGCTAATTTCATTTGACCAAAAAAAAATTCAACTGTAATGACTCGCCGCCCGGCTGCTGACATTTTACTCTACAGGGTCTGTGCTTTCAGGAAATGTAGAACTCTCGGGGGGTTTTAAGTAATTTTCAGGCCTAAAATTTAGAATTATAACATGTGTGCAAAAAAACGCCTTGGCAGGGAAAGGGTTAAAGGGAATGTGTGCTTTGCCAGGAGCAGGCAACATAACAAGTTGGTTACATGGCGGGCGCTGATGGGGGTGAAATATTTTGCTAAATAATTTTATACGCAGTTGCATTTTTTAAAGAAATACAATGCATGTTTTTTTTTTGTTACATCTCAGAGCTGCTGATCTCCTGCCGCTGCTTTGCCGCCACTCTCTGTCTTTATGCACGCCAGGTATGGCTGCACGGCATTTCTTGATGCTGACAACCGGCTTTTAGGTATCGAGTACGAGTGCTGATATTTTTTTTCGGTACTCGCTGATACCGAACACCAATACCGAAAGTCCCATAAAGGAAGTCGGGTGGCGTGTAATGACTCGCTGCCTGGCTTCCTGTTTAGCCGGCTCCATGTTCCCTCAAACATCACATGGCGCCCGGCTTCCTGATTGGCCAGCTTCCTGACCAATCAGAAAGCCGGGCAGCATGTCATGACATGTCGCCTGGCTTCCTGATTGGCCGGGAAGCCGGCTCCATGCTCCCTCCTCACCAAGTGACAAGGGAGCATTGTGCCAGCTTCCCGGCCAATCAGGAAGCCGGGTGGCATGTAATGACTCGCCGCCCAGCTTCCTGATACCAGAAGCTCTGGTATTGGGATAAGTACTCGCCCAATTACTCGGTATCGGCCAATACTAGTATAGGTATCGCTGCATCCCAAGTGACAACAAAGGGCCATATCTCTGTTTAAAAGGCCACTTTTAGTTACCATGTGACAAGGCGGCAATGCAGGAGCACAACTGGCAGATGAGGACAGAGAGTTGTCACCCTTTAACAGGAAGTGCCTGAACAAGGCGGGATCACCAGGGATTATTTTAACGAAAGCTGTAGATTTTGAACACTAAAAATGACTTTTGAAGACACAATAAAGCTTTAAGGATTCAGCTGACACGTATTTTTAATTCTTACCTTCCCCTCCAACCCAATCCACAGCTGCAGCTGCTCACAAGCTCGATCCTTCCAGCTATGGGGGAACCCGGGGCGCTCCTCCTTCTTTTAGAAATCCTTCCCTGCATCTCCCCACTAAGGTTTGGCTCGTACAGTCCTGGACTGCGGACAGCCATAGACATACCCCAGACGCTGCATGGAGGGACGGCTGCCAAGGAAGTTCACCGCAGCAAATAGTGATCTCCACCGACATAATCAGCGTCGCCTTGCTTGTGGCAACCAGAACCGTCAAATGCAATTTTGTTCTTACTGGATCGAACCGCCAACCGAAATGTGTGCCCTGCCCGCAGGTACCCCGCCCTCGGGAACACAGCAACCCAAACCTAACCCACCGAACCCAAATCCCCCAGCTTACAATTTAAAAAATGAGCCAGCTTTATTTTATTTTTTTATTTTAAAAAAAAATCACATTTCTGTTTTCATTACATATCTTAACTTAGACTTAGTGATGTCATCGCTGGTTCCCCGAGCTTCTCTATGGAGTGCAGCAATGATCTGCCTGCACTGTATAGAGAATAGGGATGGGCTCGATGTTCCAGTCGAGCATGAGTTCGACTCGAACATCGGCAGTTCGTGTGTTTTGCGAACACACAAACTGTCAGGGCGTTCAGCAGACTATTTGCCCGCCGAGCGCCCCACAAGGCAAAGCGCACCGCACATTGCCTTGTGAGCCCTGATTGGCTAAAGCCTTGCACCTGACCCCAGGTCAGGTGCAAGACTTTGCCCAATCAGGGCACCGTACTCTGTAAGATCCATGATTGGGCAAAGTCATGATAACTTTGCCCAATCATGGCTCACCCGTGAGATACCGTACAACTGTAAACAGTTGGGCGGAGCTAGCTAGCTGTCACTGCTAGCTCCTCCCAAAGGTTTATATTTTGCTGGCATCTGTCAGAATGCCATTCTGCGGCGGGAGTTCGTTGCGAGCGGACAGGTCGGCGGGCGGCAGTTTTTTTTATTATTATTTAATTTATTTTTTTCTTGTTTTATTTTTTATTTCGTCTAGTCTTTTTTTAATAGAAGACTTGTCAAAAACATGACTTTTTTTTTTTTTTTTTTTCAATTAAAGGATGTTTTCATAAGTCTGGCCTCTTTTTAAAACTTTTATTTAACCTTTTAGCGAATGGGTACCCGTTACTCATTCACAAGGGGGGTGTCACATCTGGGTATAAGCTGCAGCAGAGCAAGACCCTGCCAGACTTTACTGTGCTATGTGGCACAGCTGTGTAAATCTCATGAGTGGATGGATAGAAATGAAAATCCAATGTCAGGTAAAACAACTCCCTATGCGTGCATTTGGCCGTCTGCTCGCAGCTTAGTTGACCCTCTTCTGATAATGCGAATTAATGGCTATTATGCTGATTCTCTGGATTTGATGCTTTATAAGTCACTGACCCAGGACATGTCTACAGGTCAGAGAAACGTCAGAGGTCTTTATTGGATTACTACTTGTTCTGGTTATTGGCTCAAAGTACTGAAGTCAGGGAGTCAGAATGACAGCCAGGCACTTGGCATGTTGAGAAGGAGATGTCGGCAATGGTTGCCTCCATGAGATTGTTTCTTCTAAGTGAGGCTGAAATATAAAAGGAAAGGCGCACACATGATAATAATATGAATGAAGGGTGACGACAGGCAATGAGTGCCGGAGAAACGATGCCAATTAATCAAGTACATAGTTAAACAGATGAGCCGAGATACTTCCAGCGTGTGATGATAGCAGTGGCGTAACCAGAGTTATGGGCGCCCGGGGCAGAATTTTTTTTTCGCCCCCCCCCCATATTATATAAACATCCACTAGAACTGTACCCCCCACCCCCACACATATTTATCAGCTAAGGAACAATAGCGCAAGGCTCTGCCTGGGAAGCAGTAACATTTGGGTTTTCTCCTGCAGAGACCTGCTCGGGAAGGTTCTATGGACCCCAATGTCCAACCTGCAACTCCACACATAACCGGCTTGTATCTTTTCACACACCCCTTCTACAGTGACTCTAAGGCCTGGTTCACACCTGGGCGTGTTACAGCGCGTTCCTACGCTCTGTAAAACGCTCAACATGTGAAAACCAATGATTGACTATGGGCATGGTTCCCAACAGTGCGTTTTACAGCGCGTAGGCACGCGCTGCAAAACGCCCTACGCCCAAAGAAGTACAGGAGCTTCTTTGGGGCGTATTTGCCGCGCGTATCCATTGGGATACAGCCAGGTAGCCCTCGGAAACGCACCGCGAATCGCTCAAATCAGCCCCAGTTCCTGCACCTTGAGATCTCAGATCAGCCCCAGTTCCTGCACCTTCAGATCTCAGATCAGCCCCAGTTCCTGCACCTTGAGATCTCAGATCAGCCCCAGTTCCTGCACCTTCAGATCTCAGATCAGCCCCAGTTCCTGCACCTTGAGATCTCAGATCAGCCCCAGTTCCTGCACCTTCAGATCTCAGATCAGCCCCAGTTCCTGCACCTTCAGACCAGAGATCATGCCCACTTCCTGCACCTTCACACCTCAGATCAAGCCCAATTCCTACACCTTCACCCCTCAGATCAACCACAATTCCTACACCTCCACACCTAAGATCATCCTTAACTCCTGCACCGTCAGAATTCAGATCAGCCTCAAACGGCTTCCTGGGACGCTATAGCATTAGTTCCGCCACTGTTTAGACTTTTTTGTCTAAGCCAGTGGAAACCAAGGTACTAGGGGAAGGTGGTGGCTCCTTAGCCTTGAGAAACACTTATCTTCATGTGTTTTCAGGTGTTTCCAGTGCAGGTTATTGGGCCAAAAAGCCCAATTCTGTGTCAAAAGTAGCTCATGTACCTTTTTAAGCTTCAGGTGTCAACCTACAGGCACCTGAACAGTCAAATGTGAACAGGCATAATGTAAAAGCATTGGATTTTGTTTGTTTGAACATTTTGGAGCTTTGAGCTTCAACCTCAGATTTTAATCAAGGCTAGTTCCCTTCAGACCTCGTATAAAACCCAATCCCTGCACCTTCAGAACTCAGAACATTCCCAGTTCCTGCACTTTCAGACCCCAGATCAGACCAGTTTCTGCACCTTCAGACCTCAGATCAACCCCAGTTCCTGCCCCTTCAGACCTCAGATCAGACCAGTTTCTGCACCTTCAGACATCAGATCAGACCAGTTTCTGCCCCTTCAGACCTCAGATCAGACTAGTTCCTGCACCTTTAGACCTCAGATCAGACTAGTTCCTGCACCTTCAGACCTCAGATCATTCCCAGTTCCTGCACCTTTAGACCTCAGATCAGACCAGTTACTGCTCCTTCAGACCCCAGATCAGACCAGTTTCTACCCCTTCAGACCACAGATCAGACCAGTTCCAGCACCTCCAGACCTCAGATCAGACAAGTTCCTGCACCTTCAGACCTCGGATCAGACATGTTCCTGCACCTTCAGTCCTCAGATCAGACCAGTTGAAACCTCAGGACAGCTCCCTTATGTGCATTTCATCTGTGTATTTAGCTGTCTGCCTGGAGTAGACCTTTAGGGTCCTGCTAGATATCTGTAACTACTTAAAAGGAAGTAAAAAAGAACATAGAAAGTTTAAGATGACACAAACCTGGTTGTTTTTTCCTGACACTTTCCCTGCTCGTCTGCCAGCTCTTGTAAAACTTTCGATACGATGGAAGTTAAAACAAAAATGTGTGTCCTGTTTTGTGTAGAACAAAGCTGGACCTTTCCCTTTGAACAATGTATGGTATCAAATGTACAGTGCAGATTCACCATGGCAGATGCTAACGTTTGAGCAGCTCTGTTAATCTTAGAACGTTACAAGGTGCTGCCACTCTGAAAACAGCAGAGCCGTCTTGTACTTTCATGCCAATACGCTATTGTCTTGCACATAAAATGTGCTTAACAACATTTTCATACCTTTTACAGGAGAAGACGGCGCTGGCAAGAATCCATACATAGCTGAACGTAGGCAAACGTGAGTTCTAAACCAAACTGCCAGATGGACTTTGCTATGGTCTGTTTTAGGGCCCGTGTTGGTGGGCTTTTGTTCATGTCACAACTGCTTTTTTTCCCCCCATACAAGTCAATGGGAATGCAAAAGCAGCTTGGAGCAGGATGATGCAGCTTAGAAGCAAATTAACTGCAGGTCAGATGCATTGTTTAATAAAGTACATCCAAAATTGGCATTTAAATTTGTATTCTCTTGGGCAGTAAGAAAACATTTTCTTCACAGCAAGAAGTCTCTTGGATCCCTATTGTAGGAGCCCAAAGGTAAGCATCAATAAATACACATACACTGAGTGGCCAGATTATTATGACCACCTGACGTTTGTAGGCAAATTAGCTATAATTTGGCGCTGAAGTTGCTAGAGGGCCAGATCATTATAAATAGGGAAGCAGGTTGTTCACCACGACAGTAGAAGTGATTTGTTTCTGAAGATATGGGTCAACAACGCGATTTAACAGCCTTTGAACGTGGGATGATTGTTTGCGCTCGGAGCCATGGAGCGAGTATCAGCAAAACAGCAGAATTCGTTAAATGTTCAAGAGCAGCTGTTGTTAAAGTGTTTAAAGACCGGACTGTCAGCCGAAAATCTGGGTCTGAACGTGCGAATTGTGGCCGTCAGCGACTAGTCAATGTTAGGGCAGAACGGAGAGTGGCAAGACTGGTACAAGACAACAGAAGGGCAACAGTGCCGTGTCAGATTCCTCGCATCACCTTTCACCATCTCGTGGAGTCACGAGGCGGCCCAACGAAGTCATCTCGTGGCCCAACGAAGTACTGATGGGGTGGTCATAATATTCTGGCCACTCAGTGTAGATGGAGCACTCTGCTACAGGAGCCAAAGGCACCATTTCAAAATGAATAACGTTAAAAAAATATATAATATAACACTAATTCAGAAAGCACTTAAAGGTACCACTCTCAGGATGCATGTCATTGCTCATTATTGTCACTACTGTTATTAATGTATTAAATATGAAGCAGTACTAGTTGCTGCCACAGAAGAATATTACAGTATTAATGTAACTCACTATAGTAAAGGTTGGTGTAGGTGTTTTTTTTAAATGAAGAAATGCAATTTTGGAACAAAGTGTGTTGATGCAGCTCCCTCTTGTGGCCAGAACTTTGTTTTCTCATATAGATTGCTGAGCTTTTAAAGGGAAACTCCACTGGGAAAAATCACACATTTCCAGGCCATTTATATACAATATTATTATTCTTTATTATTATTCAGGATTTGTATAATGCCTACAGTTTGTGCAGCCCTTTGCAATACAAGGAAGACAGTACAGTTACAATACAATTCAAGACAAGATGATAACTTTAGAATAATGATTAGGGATCCAGCGATACCAGTTCAGATACCAGCGCAGATACTTGGCATTTTCATGAGAACTACCAGGGTTACAGCGGTTGTAGCTGGGACCCGGCTCAGGCGCTCCACCACTGTCCTGAAATCATTAGTCTGTATTGTTTTAGAAAATGACAAAAAACAAAAATGTATCAGTACTTGTATCTATAAGTACTTGGGCAAGTATCAGTACTTGTACTTACAAAAATGGTATCGGTGCATCCCTAATATATATTTATAAAAACAAAATCATACATTAATACAGAGATGTACAAATCCCAGGAGCTCCGTGTGCTCCTTACAAATGACATCTGCCTCCTAACTTATGAATTTTTCTGTAGTCTAGTCTTGGAGCTCGGAAAGTATCTGTACTTGTACTTGTACCGAGTGCGGTGCTTGTTATCGGTGCATCCAGACACGGCGCTACAGCAAGGCAAGTCAGGCGGCCGCCTGAGGGCGCCGCAGGGCGAGGGACGGAAAAAACAGGGCATTTTGACAAGTACTTGTACTTGCCAAAATGGCCCGATGCTTGCGCTATGTTTTTTTTTTTTTTTCACATCCCGACA
>NW_017307688.1:88636-94484 GCF_000935625.1 Nanorana parkeri
TTAGGACCCCACCTGGAGCTCCTCCTACTGGACCAGCGCTGACTCGCCTGCGCCGAAGGTAAGTGACAAAAACAAAGCGCAAGCAGGCCCAGCGCTACAGGGGGAGGGGGAGGGGGGAAGGAGGTTCAGGGGGGGCCCAAAAATGCACATTGCCTGTGTAGGCAAGATTTCTAGCACCGGCACTGGGTGCATCCCTAATAATAAAGGCAAATAGTATTGTCTGATGCAGCAATTTCCTCAGTCTGAGTGCTACGTGGGAAGCTCTGCCGGTTTTAATTCTTCAGATGAAATGAATAGCCCGTTAAAAGATAAAATAACAAAACCAGCTTTTGCTGCAATATTTGGCTTCAATGCGGAGATGTCTTGAACAGTACTTGTTCTATCATTAGATACCACACTCAGGCTACTGAGGTGCAAAGTAAGTGTCCAGTGACTGTAGGTAAGTGACAAACAAGCAGTTACCTACATTTCTATTTCTTTTGGAAAGAATATATAAATCATATGAATAACAGCTGACCACTGTTAGCATCTCCAGCCAGGGCCGGCCTTAGGCCTTTAGGCGCCCTGTGCGAGAAAGCTTTACAGCGCCCCTCAGTGGCCACACCCTTTAGTGGCCACGCCCCACGGTGTTTTATGGTTTGTTCCAACCCCTGTAACTGCCATATTTGCTGCCTTGTTAATAGAAATGGAAACATGACTTGGCTACTGGAATAATCAATAGGTAATAATGGGAAGGGGGATGGGGGATGTCGCAGACAATATAAAACTGCTGTATTATGGCCACTGATATGCATGTCATTTTTTATTTTTCTCATAGTTCCACTTAAAAATTTCACTTTAAGTACATAAAGTCGTTTTTTTGAGTTTTAGATAGAGTAGTTAGGGAGTTAATTTCTTTTTTTTAGTTTCATAAGATTTTTATAAAAAATTTTTCCAAATATAGAAATACAATTAGTACATACACTCCAACGTAGAGCGCATGCACACAGAGGTTTATAAACATTGACATTTGCATATGCAAAGGGAGTTAATTTCTTATGTCAGGGTATTGTTTGCTTCCTGTGTTCTACTGGTGAGATTTCTCTTCACTTCCCATCCTAGAGACACAACAGGACATGAAAGGGAATCTCTCCATCTTTGTCCCCATTTGGAGGATTTACCTTCACCTCTTGTTCTGGTGACAACTCAAACTTTTGGGGTTTCTCCTCACGCTTGTTACCAATGGTCACCAGGACAAATATAGGAGAAAGCATCTTAAAGCATCTCCGGCCCAAATTACAATGGTGGTGCTTGTAGTGATAATCACGGATGGGGCCGCGTGCATCAAACAGTAAAAAGTAGGGATCACCAGCACTCAGTAGATAATGTTCAAATAATAACGTCCATTTATTTGGATCAAATGTCTCACATATCACATTGCCCTGATGAAGGGACCCTGCGTGGCCCCGAAACGTTGGCTACTGTTATACGTGTGACGATTGATCCGAATAAATGGACGTTATTATTTGAACATTATCTACTGAGTGGAGGACAAATATAGGGGTACATCTTCCCACTGGGGATACAAACAGGTCTAACCTTTCCCTTCTCTATCCAAAACCCAAATAATTTTTGCCTTTACATACACTTTACGTTTTCCTTGCTATGAAAAGAAGCTCATATGAGTCATATATCATTTCTTTTTTTTTTTACATTCTATTGCAAAATATCTCTGTACTTTTCCCATTGTAACCGATGCGTCGCACAGAATCCCTGCGATCAATCAGCCACACTCGCACGCCACAGAGAGACACGGTCAGCGGCATCTCGCTCTTTTCGCGGAATCAATGGCGGATCTCCGGACGCCATGCTTAGCGTGTCCACCAGGAGAGGAAGAAAAGGAGCCAAGATGGATCATCCCCGCACGGGGGCTTCATCCGAAAACCATTAAGCATATGGACCTGGTTAGCGTCAGGCATGAAGGCCAGCTCCGGAGAAGT
This sequence comes from Nanorana parkeri, assembly GCF_000935625.1. Lineage (NCBI taxonomy): Eukaryota > Metazoa > Chordata > Amphibia > Anura > Dicroglossidae > Nanorana > Nanorana parkeri. The sequence continues at coordinate 90,616 of NW_017307688.1, forward strand.
GTGCCTAACACGCTCACTGAGTGACATACTTCATAATAAACGCTGTACCTGCTGAGTGTTTACATCACTACATCCACTCGGCGGAGTGGCATGCAACGAATAGGCGTCACGTGAGACGGCACAGGAACATATTGTTTCGCTAAGTGGAGCAGGGTTCTCGAAAAGTCATTTTTCACCCCTAAATGTGGAGAGGCTCAATATTGCAGACACCATCTTGCACATTGGCCTTTATGGAAAAAAATTGTACAGGTGTCATGTTCACCGTACTGCAATGCTTTACCGATACGTGAAGCCGGTCCGCCAATAAACAGATAAGTATGCTAATGGTACACAACATTTTATCCATGTAGGGTGGGGTTCCCCCTTCTGCAAGGGTGCAACTAAAAAAAAATTAACAGGGTCCATAGTAAAATTTTAATGGGGCCTCCCAACCTGCTGGCCCATCCATGACCTTGCTCTGTGGCACCCTGCGATTTGAATTGGTGGCCAGGGGGTTATATTACAGACATGGCAGGAACAGAGCTTGGAAGTGCCATATGGACCTCTTACCACTGGGGTCCCTTGAAGACACCTAAAAACAAGGGGGGATTGCTCGCCTTGAGCTGCCACCTATAATTGAAAAATCACATTGTGGTAGGCTGCCCTTTAATTCTTAAATTGAAGAGGAACTCCAGGATCGGTTGAGTTTATCTTTTTTTATTATCGCCCCGAGAGAAAAACGAGCAGTTAACCTTTGCAGTGTGGGGGTAGCCCCACTTTTCAAATATCTGAAGATCTTCTTTAATGGAACTTTTTGGCTTTAGGACTCTTTTAGGGGCACATTTATAAAACTTCTGCCCAGCCATATGCTGGATGAATGCCATTTGCCAGGGCTGTCCCTATAATGAGGTAGACGGCATCTCTTTGAGTCACGTGGGGCACGCCTGCTGCCCCCTTTTCAGCCAGAGTGTCCCAGGAGCTCTTAGTGACCTGTGACGATCTGGCTGGTGTCCCGCCCAGCTCACTGATGTCAATGGTTGCCAGGAGCTGAGTGAGATGCTCTGGCTGGTGTCCCTTCCAGCTTCTGGCAACCCTAGATGTCAGTGAGCCGGGCAGGATGCTGGACAGAGCTTAAGCCAGAGGTACCGAAAAAACACCACCTTCTTTCCGTAACATACACCATCACTCCAGTGCCTCCTTGGTAACGTTCACAATCATCACCGTTGCCCCCCCCCAACCCCAGTGGGTATAAGTCTAGGGATACCCTTGCCATTTTTCGCAGCATTTCCCACTCTAGATGGGGCCGATGAGCATAGGAAACTTCTCTGGTCATCAGCTCTAGCTAGTGTTGGGAATTCTGTGCAAACGGCATTCGCCCTGCTTATGACCCGGTGGAAGTTTTATAACTCAGCCCCATAATGTCTGTAGGATAAGACTAGTACTTCTCTGATTGACTTTACCTGTTGCCTGAAATTGCTTGAGTTACTTTTCTGCCTTTTGCATACACACATAAGCCGAAACATTTTACACCATCTGTTAGCTTTTGGTCGCACACAATGAAGGCATTTCCAGCGGAAGATGGAAGGCTTACATGTCACAGTGGCAGGAACATAAGATAGATACGTCCTTGAGAGATCATCTTACTTAACCATAAGCAGTAAGATTTGCTCTTGAAAGGTTCTGAAGGAAGCAGAGTGAGGTGTTCTCTTTTTTTGCCCAGTTTCCCCAGAGCCCGTCTGGGGTCTGAGCTCTCTCTCCTTGAAGCCCGGAAAAAATTGCCAAGATGGTTTTTTTTTCGGATTGTCTGTCCAGCCTTGCCTCCGTGAGAGGAGGAAAGTAAGTAATTCCTCATTTTGTTCTCATTCTTTTTCTTCTCTCTGGAGCCACCAAAGTTTTGCTTCTCATTAAGTAACCGAGAGGCGTGAGAGAGTAATAGCTGGAACGTAGACTCACCGCAAGATTCGCCATCCATATCAAAGCGGGAGCCCCAGCCAGGGCTGAACTCCGTTACTGACTAAAAAAAGACAGTTTCAGTTGAGTAGTTAGACTTAAAGTGGACTTTTTTTAGTAAGTTTGTATGAATACATTCCTAAAGTCAAGAATTTGTAGATAGGTCACCAGCACTCAATGGCTCAATATGCAAATCAGTTTTATTGCACCTGGTCACTGTGTCGCCTTAAGACAGGGACCCTTTCTCGCCCTGAAACATTGGCTTATCTGACCTATGTGATGTGATTATGTAATAAAACTAATCTCATTTGCATATTTAGCCATTGAGTGCTGGTGACTTATCTTCGAATTCTTGAGGTTTACTAGGGCGCCATCCATAGAGATTATTACAAGCACCTTCTCTATTACTACTGGTCATTACACTGTATGGTGTGCAGCAGGTATTTACATTGATCTAAATTCCGGAACTTTCACAATATACATCAACAACAGTATCATATTATTATTATTATTTTTAAAAGCTGCAACATTATCATTAAAAAGCCATGCAAGTCCAATGACTCTGCCTAGGCTGAGATGATGTCATCAGTCTTCTGCAGGCAGGAGGAAGCATTTCCCAGTCTCCTCTCCCCCGTGATCAGACTGCAACATTGTAAAGTTGTGGTAAGGCACAAGGTGAGAGGCTGCAGCAGGGAGAATCAACTCCATGGTTGGCTTCTCTAATCTTTTCCAGCCGTTGAAGCCCATACACAAAGGAAAGGATTGAAACAGCTAATTATTGAGTTATTTTACCTTCAACCCATACCGGTCCACCAGTTTTTGAGGCCCTGATGGATACCATATACAGATATTATTACTAAAGCTGAGGCTCCCAGACCCGAATGGCATTCGGGATCCGGATTTCCGAATTGCATTCGGGAGCTCCCGAATGCCATTTGGGTCTGGGAGCCATATACATACAGTATATTACTAAAGCTGAGGCTCTTATACACGAATGGCATTTGGGAGCTCCTGAATGTCGTTCGGAAATTCAGATCCCGAATGCCATTCGGGTCTGGGAGCCTCCGCTTTAGTATTATATTTATATACTGTATAGGGCTCCCATGTTGCCATAACAAAAATCTGTGTTCAGACCCATTTGGATGCATTAAACAAAAAACACATCTGATTGGCCAGAAAAGTCACATGTCCCATTAAGTTTCGTTTTTGAACAAAATTCTGGCGGGATCCGAAATTCGGAAACAGAAATTCAGACACCTTTTGGATGCATTGGGATTCGGAAATTCAGATGTGTCTGAATTTTGATTTGGAACGAAACTAATTGCACATGTCTATAATCTTGCACTCCTAAATCTCTGGTGTTTTCCCTATACTTTCCTGTATGCACCCACGGTGCATTTGAGTCCCTTTCCTTCCTAACTAGAATCATTGGACTCTACAATATGGACTTATCTTCACATTGAGAAAGGAAACCAACTCTGGATTCAGTGCCTCCTATCCATAACTTTCCTAATTAATTCTACCCGACCTTAAAGCCCAACTTTCAGTTGAAATCAGCTAAATATATTCCAGGTGTATCAAAACAAAAAAGGAGTACACAGTCATACAGTTCATTGTCTTTACCCAATCATTGCCAATCATCTGCAGTCCCTGTTTAGGAATTCTGACAGAAGCGGGTACCAGCTGTAGAAATGCAATAGTCATCAGCAGGCCAGGATTCCCCAGAAGGCCAACGAGGCCAGGCCTCGGGGGGGCAGGGAGCGGAGGGGAGGCAGCAATGTTGAATCCCCCGACGGCCAGAACATGCAGTTCCGTGCGCCGGGCGGCAAGTTATTTTCTACATATAGCCCTGCTTTGGGAAAGCAAGGCTAAATGTAGTGTGAAGCCGCTTGTTCGTTCCCCCCCCCCATCCCTCCCCCGCCCCTACCTCTCTCCTCGCT
>NW_017307688.1:94832-95271 GCF_000935625.1 Nanorana parkeri
GCACCTACCTCTCTCCTCGCTCCGCCGCTGAGTCTCTCACTGGCCGCCGTTGTGGTGAGCAGAGCAGCAGGGTTAAAAAAAAGCCCGCTGCCGCTCCGTGTATACAGTGAGAGGGCAGTGCTGTGCTAGAACTCCTGTCCTGGAGGTGACAGGGTCAATAAAGAGAACCTGTCTGCTCCAAATGCTATCACACAGGGGTTGTTAGCTCCTGTGTGATAGCAATAAAGTTAATTGAAAAAAAATTTAATGAAACATTTTTTTTAATAAGTATAAATAAACACATTAGTACAAAATAATAAGAAATAATAATTAAAAAATAAATAAAAAGGTGATTAAAAAAGTAAAAAATAATAAGAAAAAAAATGAGAAAATAATAAGAAAATAACTATAAAAAAAAACAATAATAAGATTTTTTTAAAAAGTAAACGATAAGATAAAT
>NW_017307688.1:95775-100838 GCF_000935625.1 Nanorana parkeri
TGCAGGCTAGGGGGGCGCATTAGGGAATCTGGCCTTTGGGCGGCAGGGAGAGTGAAATCCGGCCCTGGTCATCAGGGAAGATCCATCCATCCATGCTGTTTTGTTTGGATGAGGGAACCTTAGATTTCTTCAATCAGCCTGCAAGAAATCTATAGTAGTAGTATGTTAATATGTAGTACATGGCCAGCTTTACACAAAATGAAAGATGGGGGTCCCTATTTGGCATCCTTTTTGGGGTCCCTATTTGGTAAATTTGAGTCTCCACATTTGAGTAGAGTGCTGAAAGAAATAATCAACAATTCCAGAAAGCCTTCTTGTACACAAGTGATGGATAGAAGAGCAGGCACACATGTTGCTGAACACACATGTTAGTGAAGGTTCCACCCAACGAACTCACAATATGGATTCTGGGTCCTGTGGTTTTGTGTCTGCAGAAAACAGACATCATTGTGTTTCTGATTATATGACCACACAGCCGCTGCATCTCATTAAATCCCAAATTCATTCTTGCACAGCCTTAAAGAGATACTAATGATTAAGGAGGGATTCCTGCAACACAAATGTGAGCCCATTCATAGGTGGAGTTATTCCGGGAGTGGGTGGGGCCTCCGGTAGAATCACATTGTGGCTCTTTAGGACAGATTCACATCATGTCCATGTGCATCTTAAAGCAGAACTCCAAAAAAACAACAACTTTTGTTTAAATATATTTCTCAATAGCCACAAGCTTTTGTTAAACTAGCCAGAGATAGGATGATGCAGGTCAAAGAATCCACTCATCTGCTCCTATAATCCTATAATATGGTTTCCTTGCTGGTTGGACCAGTGAGGTGCCAATCCACTGCTCATTGGCATCAAGAGTCTGCAGAGTTTTGGCCAGCGAGGAAGTAATGCCGTAGAAAAGTGGTTGTCAACCTACAAGGTATACGGGGCCTCTAATGTGGCCACTCATGTCACCAAGGGGACCAATACAGGGGGCATCCCTGACCTGGCGGTGCAACCATAGGGGAGTTCAGGGTTGGGCAAGGGTGTGGCCTCTGCATTATCTCCCTGCCCACCTCTGGCTCTGGCTGGCGTCTTGCCCAGGTCCTGACATCACTGGTTGCCAGGACCTGGACGGGACACCAGCCAGAGCGTCCTGCTCAGGTCCTAGTAAAAAGTGACGCCAGAGGGTCCCGCTCAGCTCCCGGCAACCAGTGACATCAGGAGCTGAGCAGGATGCCGGCCAGAGCATCCCAGGTTGCTTAATGCCGGGCATGAAGATGTGTACGGCCCTTACACATCTTCCTGCCCGGCTCTTAGCAACCTGAGGATACTTTGGCCGAAAGGGGGTGTCAGGCCACCCTGCCGCTCTGCCCGCTGACCTCCACATGTGACCCAACGAGATGCCACCTGAGGCAACAGCTCAGACTGTCTCATTAAAGGGATGGCCCTGGCCCCATATATTATTCATACCATGTAATGCTACAGAAGACTGTCATAGACTGAATACCTATTGAAGAAAATGGTCAGAGACTGTGCTACAGGAACGGTTTGAGACTGAAGTGATGCTGTAGGAGACTGGGGACACATGTTACATGAGACTGCTAGAGATCACTAGACCCTTTGCAAATCAATGCTTGCGCTACTGACTGCTGTGGGCCCAAGAACTGCACTGTAAACACCAAAGGTCTGTATGTGGTCCTCAGACAACAGGATGGACTCCAGGGCCATAGAAACAACCAACAGTTCCATTTGGTGATCCCGTTGCTGGCAAGTTGCCTTGAGTGACTAAAAAACAAGCCTGATATTACCCCCCAGTGGGTTTCCAGTAGAGATGAGGCTGGGCTTGGTGCAGCTCAACTTAGGTGCAGCCTCAACTTTGACTGCCACCCCTTCCTACAGAACTAATCCGTGGGGGCAGTTGCGATGGGAGGTTCCCTGACCCTTTGTGATGTATTGCTGTGGGGTGGGAAACTAAATGGGTTGGGAGGAGGGGATGGTGGTCAGGGTTTTAATCAGGCATGGTTCACACCAAGCCTGGCCTCACCACTATTCTCCAGTGATGAGATCCTTGTACTTGGGTTCCCAACTCCACCCACTTTCCCCATGAAGGTGGCAGAAGGTGTAGGACTTCAAAAGAGGGGACAACTCTAAAAGAAAAATCCAACCAATGGGATACTATAAAAACATCAAAAACCAATGGGTGATTTAAACACACCACATGCGACCCTAACTAATGTGACTTTTGGGTGGACTGTTCATTTAAGTTAGAGGAACATTAGAACTAGTCATCTTTGTCACCGTTAAATGTCAGCTCCATTCTGTTCTTGCTGTGGGAACAGGAGACGAATGCTTACTGTGTCCCACTATTGACTTCAGATGTGCACCGTCTGGCCTGACAGCCTCGGGCCAGCTCTAGGCCTGGCGCTGAAAGCTTCTCATAAGTCATCAACAAAACTTCCCAGCCTTGAACAAGAGAGACCGTAAGATCCTGACGGACTCAAAACGGGGCTACCAAAACCTCCCGAGACATTGCCGTGCTGACTCCGTCCATCGCTGGAGCGTCTCAGACCGGCACATCTCAAACAGCCAAGATAAATGTCACCCAACTGGCAGGATTGAGGAAGGAGCTGGGACTCATTAAACCAGACAATACAGACGATGAATACATTGTATAAAAATAGAAATTATTATTATTTCTATAAATTCAGAAACTGATTTACGATGGGTATGTGCGTACAATCGTGTAGCAATGCCGCGCCAACAAGCCAAACGTATACGCATGGAATTTATTACATGGCCATGGTCCCATAAGCCGGTGTTTGGAATACAGATTTCAATGGCAAATACTAATGTAATTTCAAAGTCATTTTTAATATTTTTAAAATCTGCAGCTTTCATTAAAATATTACCCAGTGATCCTGCCATTAGGGTCCTTGTTCAGGCACTTCCTGTTATAGGGTGACAACACCCTGTCCCTGTTTCCTTATTGCTCACCTGTGTTGCCATTCGTAGGGTACAAGCAACTGTCCAATGCACATTACACGAGTTGATGTTCAGGGGGGAGTGGAGAAGCATTGGTGCTCATTGAGGGTAAAATTGATGCTTGATGGGGTGTGGCGGCATTGGTGCTAATTGAGTGATTTGGGGGTAACATTGATGCTCAGGGGGTGAAGAGGCATTGGTGTTCAGAAAGGGGTATGTCGGTAAGATTAATGTTTGGAGGGGTGGAGATGCATTGGTGCTCAGTGAGGGGTATGTGCTGGGTCCCATATTGTTCAACTTATTTATTAATGACATCGGGGAGGGTGTTAACAGCGATATTTCCGTGTTTGCGGATGACACCAAAATAGGGAGGGTAATAGACACGGACTTAGACACTATAACATTACAGGAGGACCTGGATAAAATAGGGGAGTGGGCATTAATGTGGCAGATGAGGTTTAATGTCGATAAATGCAAAGTAATGCACTTTGGAATTAAAAATAAACAAATGGGTTATACAATTATGGGTATGCCGCTGGGGAAGTCAGAAATGGAGAAGGATTTGGGGGTCATTGTAGACCACAAACTGAAAGGTAGTTTGCAGTGCCAGGCTGCTGTAAACAAAGCTAGCAGGGTCTTGTCCTGTATTAAAAAGGGGATGTATTGCAGGGACAAGTCTATAATTTTGCCACTTTATAGATCATTGGTTCGACCTCATCTGGAGTACGCGGTCCAGTTCTGGTCACCAGTACTAAGAAAAGATGTCCTTGAGTTGGAAAAAGTCCAGCGAAGGGCAACCAAACTAATTAGGGGTATGGAGGACCAGAGCTACGAGACGAGGCTACTAAATTTAAACATGTTCACATTAGAGGTGAGGAGATTAAGGGGGGATATGATTTCCATGTACAAAATGTTTAATGGTGGTAGCAACATTAGCGATAAACTGTTTAAAATTAACTCCGTTACAAAAACTAGAGGCCATAACCTAAAATTGGTGGAAAAAAAATTCCAGCACAAGGTGCGAAGGGGGTTCTTCACAGTAAGATCAGTTAGGGTCTGGAACTCACTGCCACAGGCGGTGATTTCAGCAAATAATGTGGAATTGTTCAAGAAACTTTTGGACGATTTCTTAAGGGACCGTAATATACAGGGGTACGGGTACTCCTAGAATGAGATCCTAATAGGTTGGACTTGATGGACTAATGTCTTTATTCAACCTCAAATACTATGTATGGGGGTTACATTGATGCTCCTGGGGGTGGAGTGGCATCGGTGCTCAGCGGGGGTATGGGGGTAACATAGATGCTCAGGGAGGTGGAGAGGCATTGGTGCTCAGTGAGGGTATGGAGGTAACATTGATTCCGGGGGGTGGAGAGGCATTGGTGCTCAATGAGGGGTATGTGGGTAACATTGATGCTCGGGTGCTCGGGGGGGTAGGGGGTGGAGAGGCAGCGGTGCTCATTGGAGGTATGGAGATAACATTGATGCTCAGGGGGGTGGAGAGGCATTGGTGATTACTTGGGATATGGGGGCAACATTCACGCTCAGGGAGGTTGCGAGGCATTGGTGCTCAGTGGGGATATGGGGGTAATATTGATGCTCGGAGGGGGTGGAGGGGCATTGGTGCTCAGTGAGGAGTATGGGGTAACATTGATGCTTGAGGGGTTGAAAGGCATTGGTGCTCTGTGGGGATATGGGGGTAACATTAATTCTTAGTGGGGTGCAGAGGCATCGGTGCTCAGTAGGTGGTATGGGGATGACATTGATGCTCAGGGGGGGGTAGAGATATTGATGCTCAGGAGGGGGTATGGGGGAACAGTTATGCTGAGCAGGTGGTGGTTGGGGGGCAATAGTGCCTTGTGAGAAGGGGGGGGGACAGCCAGTGGTTGAGGGAGAACAATAGCGCCCAGCAGAGGAGTGGGGGGCAGGGAAGAATAGTAGTAGCAGTAGCTTATAGTAACCTATCTCAGTCTGATGTAGGCAAATCACTAAAAAACTAATTCTGATAGGCTGCCATATCTTCCTGCACTTCGCACATTTCTTTCCATGTAATGAGGACAGTGTGGGTCACTTCACTCTCCATTCTGAATTAAATA
>NW_017307688.1:100867-104699 GCF_000935625.1 Nanorana parkeri
TATTCCCCAGCCACTGAAATTATGTGGGGTCTCTGCCTGGAGAAGAACCTCATTCCTGGAACCCACAAACAGATGTTGAGTGGTCAGGTTGCATAATAGGAAAACTGCATGAATCCCTTTTGTGTCTGTATGAACATGCAATGAACAAAAAATAATCAACTGCAGGCAAAATGTATTAAAAGACCATGAAAGTACACAACATACCTGCCGATCAGCCAGATATGCGCTCAGCTCCTAAACCCTGTTGTGGTCTGACAACATGCACCCTTTCTATGGACTGAGTGGTGTCAGCCCTGCTCTACTGTCTATTGTAAATTAGTCAGCAGAGCCTGCTGGGGTTGCCAACATCAGATCCAAGATGGCGGCACCCATGAACAGTCTCAGGGCTTTTGAGTGACAGCTCTGAGCCTGCTGGGGCTGACAACATCACATCCAAGATGGCGGTCCCCATCTGCCTGTCTCAGGGCTTTTGAATGTCTACACAAGGGAGGCTTTGCAGGTAAATCACAAGCCAAAATACTTGCATCTCATAGCCCTCTCCTCTCCTGGGAGTGTCTAATTATTGCTTGTGCTGGCCCAGCTACTCTGCTCCTCCCCTTACCTCCCTACAGGTAAATATCAAGCCGAAATTATTATAGTGTGGTTATTGTTTAAATGGTCCGGTGACAGGGTCTCTTTCTCATCAGGCCATCTTCATGACTCGGGACTGCAGACTTGTAGGGTGGGAAGCTGCATGTCGGTCACAGAGCTCGGAGTGTTCAGTGAAATGCTGAGGATGTGGGATGGGACAATAAAAGGTTATAAAGGGATTATTAGCGGGATATTTCTCTGCGGGGCCACCCTGGCGCTGTACATGTAGAGTGCAGGAGGGACTGTGGATGGGGATGTGCTGCGTTATAAAAGTTTCATTGGCAGCGAATCAGCCCTCCTCGGATCCAGCTGTGACATTGTACGCACATTCACATCTTGGCTCCCCCAACAGAACTTTATAGAGTTCCATAAATAATGGCGCTTTGCTAATCTACGCTGACAGCAGCCCTTTGTCATTGCAGTTCCTCTTTGGATCCAGAGAGAGGGGATGACTAATCCTGGCCTGTGCCGTGTCCCGAGCAGGGCAATGCATGTATGTGGAGTGAATGTCGGCACTCCTACATACCAAGCAGACTATGCATGTCATATAAGATGAGCAATTCAAAGTGGAACGACTGTCAATGGATCACGTGACCGATGCCAGGGCACTGGACTCATTATTGTGCAGTGATGTCCCAGCCATGATGTCCAAGAAAAAGCTTTCCCTGAACTGTAACCCTCCATGTGATCAGTGCCACCTTAAAGCTGAACTCCGGGACAATCAGATTTTGTCTTCATACAAGAGTCATGTGTATTCTCCTTGAATCTTGGTGAGCTTTGCGAATTTCTTCCAGATCTGCACAGTAATTCAGTGTGAGACTTGGAGCTTCCTGTAAAAAAACACCAGCTACTCCTGCTCTCTCTCTCCTTGTGCAGGATGACAGGTCTTGTTTTCCGCCTCCTCCTGTAATAAAGACCGGCCACTGCTGCTCTCTCTCTCCATGTGCAGGGTGACTGGTCTTGTCTCTGCCCCCTCCTGTAATAAAGACCGGCCACTGCTTCTCTCTCGCCATGTGCAGGGTGACTGGTCTTGTCTCTGCCTCCTCCTGTAATAAAGACCGGCCACTGCTGCTCTCTCGCCATGTGCAGGGTGACTGGTCTTGTCTCTGCCCCCTCCTTTAATAAAGACCACTCACTGCTTTTCTCTCTCCTTGTGCAGGGTGACTGGTCTTGTCTCCACCCCCTCCTGTAATAAAGACCCCTCACTGCTTTTCTCTCTCCTTGTGCAGGGTGAATGGTCTTGTCTCCACCCCCTCTCTGCCCTAGCATCTGCGATTCCAATCACCATCCAGTGTGTAAGGCCAACTTTAGCTTTTATTGCCATTCCACATGTGACCACCAGATGGCATCAAACTTCAGCAGTTCCTGATGCTGACAGTAGTTTAGAAGTGAGCCAATCTGTTTGGGCACATCTGCAATTTTTTGGATTTTTCTGAATATATGCCCAATATATATTGTCCAGTCAGCAGAGACGCATATCCTTCATGAACCATAATAGGATGGATTCTTACATTGTATGGTCTCGCACAGATCAGATGGACCTTTATGCTGATATTAGTGACATTAGAGATTCTCTGAATTCTCCCTAATTCCTACATATAGCCTGGCAGCCTGACACACTCAACCCTCCTTCCCCAGCACTTGTCCCGCATTTTGGCCCTCTGGCCCTCTGCCCCTCTGTCCCGCCAATGCTGTGTCCTGAACCATGTCCCGGGATCACAGCATCAACCTTTTTTGAGTTACTGTACAAAAGGAATTAATTGCTTGGATCAAGTTGGTGAGTGGGAAGTCCCTGCATATTTAGAGGCAAGTGGCCCTACAAGTGGGCATGGTGGTTGGACCCAACATATTTAGAGGTGGGGTCTGGGCTGGACCAACCAGTGTCAACCTTATTTTAATTACTGCACAGTAATTCAGAAAGGCATTCATTGCAGAAATTGGGGCTGCAACTGGATGGCCCCTAATTTTTTCAGAGGCAGGGTCTGGGCTGGTCTAACCCATAAAGTGGGCAGCATGAGCAGACCCCACATATTTCGAGGCAGGGTCTGGACTGGTCCAACTCGTAAAGTGGGCATAATGGTTGGACCCCACATATTTCGAGGCAGGGTCTAGAAAGGTCCAACCCATACAGTGGCCAGCATGAGCGGACGCCACATATTTCGAGGTAGGGTCTAGACTGGTCTAACCCATAAAGTGGGCATAATGGACGGACGGCACATATTTAGAGGCAGGGTCTGGACTGGTCCAACCCATTAAGTGGGCATAATGGACGGACCGCACATATTTAGAGGCAGGGTCTGGACTGGTCCAACCCATTAAGTGGGCATAATGGGCGGACTCCACATATTTAGAGGCAGGGTCTAGAAAGGTCCAACACATAAAGTGGGCATAATGGACGGATCCCACATATTTAGAGGCAGGGTCTGGGCAGGAACAATGCGTAAAATGAATGTGATTTGGGCATTAGCACCTGGAAAGCAGACAGTGTCCTGCAATCTGGGACTATAATGCTGGCAAGTTTGCAGTTGTGCTCTTGCATTGCAGTCACCCTGTCACGTGGACCCTAAGCGGAGATTGCAAACAGCCATGCCGACACACATTGCACAGGCATGGTCCACCCTTGTCACTATCAGGAAACCAGGCCAATGATGTGCAGCCTGGAGCGAGGGCATGTAGACTGGGAGTGTTTGAAAGAAGCTGGAGGCAATTAGCAACACAGAGATGCAAATAGGGTTAAAATATTTTTTTTTTAAAGGTCAAAACAACATTAAAAAAAAAAAGCCAATTATTTATGATACACGGTGCTTTAGCAAACCAAATATCATTCTATTAAGGTTTATATCCACTTTATTAGAAATTAGATTGCTGGAGATGAGGATCAGTTGTCCTTTACTGCCCCCTTGTGGACAAATATGAAACTAAAGACTGACAACTCATTGTTCCTTTAGTTTAGAGTGAACTTTTGTAGTCTGTGGACTTCCAGCTCTTGCAGAACTACTGGTCCCAGCTAGCCCCTCCAGGCCACAAGGTTATGTTAGCCTTTCAGGTGCTCTTTATGTAACATGAGAGGAGAGGAGGAAGTCAGAGCCTTAGAGTAAAGCATCTGGAACTAATATGACCCATTCGCAGTGTGGCGATTACAGAATCTAGGAGAGATGGTTCTAATAGAATGACTGCAGAAAGGATTGGGCCCCACAGAAAA
>NW_017307688.1:104735-115446 GCF_000935625.1 Nanorana parkeri
TCTTTCTCCAAAGTAAATGACACATTTCATGAACCTACTATGTAACTCAATACCCCGATACGCTGCTGGTTATCTATAACCATCTGTGACCAAGCAGACTCAATGTCATATTTGAACTTCCTTTCGTTCCTGATGTGAAATCAGCCGGATCAGAGTAACCTGCAGAGGGAGTTGGCCTGAGTCAGAGTCACCAACTATATAAAATAATATCCTGAGATGGTCTACAAGACCGGTCGGTAAAAAGATGGCAAACCCAAGCAGCTCGGCATCACTGAACTGGACGATGCCGATGGCTGCTTTTGAAAGAATAAAGTGACTATTGGGCCTCATTCACACTGCGTTTACTCGGGGCGTGCACCCCCGTATTGAGCCATTACCAGTAGAGACAGGTGCTGCATATAGCAGCCTGTTCTTCCCTATGGTAGGACGTGGACGTAGGGGTGTAACTAGAAATCACAGGGCCCCATAGCAAAATTTTGTATGGGGCTCTGTGATTTCTGGTTACGCCCCTTGCAGAGCCCACCTGAGATCCCACACAGCCCACCTGAGAGTGACCCTGGGCTGGTCACACCCCTGCACACCTCTTACCTGTCAGCCCCGATCCGCTGTCAGCCTTCTCCACCTCCGGGCCCTGCCTCCTCCTTGGTCATCCAGCGGGCCCCGCCTCCTCCTCCTTCACCGCCGCCGGGACCTGCCTCCTTCTCCACTGCCGCCGCCGGTCGCTGCTGGCTGTCACTGACTCAGCAGCGGCTGTGAGGAGGAACATGCCGATACACAGATCAGTAAGAGGTTGTCAGCGATCTGGACAGCGACGCGTTCCTCCTTACAGCCGCCAGTGACAGCCAGCAGCCTGCTATAACGACCCAGGCGGCCAGATGTAAGCACTCCCATCAGTGTTAAAGATTGTCCATTCCTTGTAACTGTCACTTTTGCTGGACTGAACTACCAGCATCAGATACTCGGTGCTTAAAAAACATAATTTGTTTGCAATGTATTTTTTAATACAGCTAATATGAATACCTTAAACCTGCCTTTATATTAGCTCCCTGTAATCCCCAGGTCATGCAGTGCTGGAGTAAGGGCTGGTGGTGTCAGCCAGTCTACACTCAATTGCTTTGCACAGTGCTGTCAGCCTATCCTTGTGAATCTGCCAACAGGAGGGGCAAGCATGCACATGACCTGCTATGCTGCTGCTCCTTTATTGTCCAATCAGGCTAGGGGTGGGTTGGAGACTACTATTCATTGACATCCCCCAAGTCCCCTCTGTTAATACGGACCATAGTAGCGATGTAGAGGCTGACGGATGGCGTGCGATGGAGGAGCAGGCACAGACACACCCAGAAGTGACAGATGCTGAAATATAGCATTGGTCACCCGTGGCAGGTGATGTGGGCTCACCTGAGGTGCAGAGTCTAGGAGGCACATTGGACTTCACAAGAGCACTCCATAAGGAGTGACGAAGTGTTGCGCCCTTTTGGTTTTCTGTTTCTGGTGACCCAGTGACCCTAGTCACCCCAAACTACTTTGGAAGTCACCAGGTCGCTGCCCTTAGGATCAACCCACCATCATGGTGGCTACAATGCGGGGACTGGTAAATGGCACTATAGCTGGTCAAGGTTCAGGCAGAGTACGAGGAAGGTGGAAAGTGAGAGTAGTCAAAGTCCATGAAGAAATCAAGGCAGGCAAGAGCAGACAAAGTTGAGGCAGTGGTCAAAGCAGGCAGCAGGCAAGAATAGTTAAAGCCCAGGCAGTGGTCAAGGAGGGTGGCAGGCAAGAGTAGTAAAAGTCCAGGCAAAGGTTGAGGCAGGTGGTAGGCAAGAGTAGTCAAAGTCCAGGCAAAGGTTGAGGCAGGTGGTAGACAAGAGTAATCAAAGTCCAGGGCAGAGGTCAAGGCAGGCTTCAGGCAGGAGTAGTCAAAGTCAAGGCAAAGGTTGAGGCAAGTGGCAGACAAGAGTAGTCAAAGTAGTCAAAGTCCAGGCAATGGTCATAGAGGGTAGCAGGCAAGAGTAGTCAAAGTCTAGCCAGAGGTTGAGGCAGGAGGCAGGCAAAAGTAGTCAAAGTCTAGCCAGAGGTTGAGGCAGGAGGCAGGTAAGAATAGTCAAAGTCAGGTAGAGGTTGAGGCAGGTGGCGGGCAAGAGTAGTCAAAGTCCAGGCAGGCTTCAGGCAGGAGTAGTCAAAGTCCAGTCAGAGGTCGAGGCAGGCAACAGACAGGAGTAATCAAAGTCCAGGCAGTGGTTGAGGCAAGTTGCAGGCAGGAGTAGTCAAAGTCCAGGCAGTAGTTCAAGCAGGCGGCACGCAGGAGTAGTCAATTTCCAGACCGAGGTGGAGGCAGGAAGCAGACAAGTGTAGTCAAAGTCCAATCAGAGGTGCAGGCAGGAAGCAGACAAGAGTAGTCAAAGTCCAATCAGAGATGGAGGCAGGAAGCAGACAAGAGTAGTCAAAGTCCAATCAGAGGTGGAGGCAGGAAGAAGACAAGAGTAGTCAATGTGCAGGCAGTGATTAAGACAGGCGGCAGACAGGAGTAGTCAAAGTCCTGGCAGAGGTCAGGGCAGGTGGCAGGTGAAAGTAGCAGGAACAAGCAGAGTTAACAGGATGGAGAGAGATACAGGCAGAGTTACACAATCTGGGTCATGAATGAGCAAAGTAGCACAATGGTAATTTCCCAAACACGGTAGCTGCCAAAAAATTGCACCACCTGCCAAATGAAGGGAAGGAGTTTAAATACCCTCCTTGGCATCTCTGCATGACCAGTGCCAGGGACTCACATCAGAACACTGTAACATATGTGTGCTGACATGTGCTAACACACATGGTGCACACAGGACGGAGCAGGGACATGATTGCACAGACGGAGTCGGTGTCAGTGCACTAAGACGTATGTATTGAGCACCTTCATTTGCAGCTAAAGTCTGTTGCTATGAAGCTTCCTGTTTCCTGTTCATTGAACTGTGAAGAAACATCCTACACGGGGGAAAGCCCTCCTGTACTCTCCCCTCCTGCAAAGTGCCGAAATGTCTTCCGACGTGTTCAGCAGCATTGTGCAATGCAAAAAAAGCATGACTTGCTCATTGCTCACAGTTCTGGCACTTCCACTAACAGTCTGACTTCTGGTGTGGAAGGGATTATTGGAAGTTCATACAGTGATACATATCTGGTCATGTTTGTAGTAGCATTTCAAACACTTAACTTGGGATGCACAATACCGATACTAGTATCGGTATCGGTGGAGATACTCGTACTCGCCCAAACGCTCCAGTGCCTAGCCCGATACCTGAACTTCTGTTATCAGGAAGCCGGGCAACGAGTAATTACCGGGAAGCCGGCTCCATGCTCCCTCGTCACTTGGTGGGAGCATGGAGCCGGCTTAGGAGACGGCTTCCCTGCTTATCGGGAAGTCAGGTGGTGAGTCTTTACATGCCGCCCAGCTCCCCGGCTAATCAGGAAGACAGGTGACGAGTCATTACACGCTGCCTGGCTTCCTTAATGGGACTTCCGGTATCGGTATTCCTTGCAGTGTGGATTGTAAGGGCGGTTAGGAAAAAGTTTGCCCGGAGCTCTGCGTGAAGCAATACAGTGCTCTCTTCACGTCCAGCCTGCTGAAAGATCAGCAGAAGACTGATTAGCTCATCCCTCTTCCCACTCTTCCTATTCCTCAGCAGCACAGATACATGCAACACACCAGACTGGCTCCCAACTCTGCCCCCCACCCCAGCAGTCTTAGGTTTGCTGTGCAGGGATTGGAAGAGGCTAATACCAAGTCAAATTCAAGTGCCTACACTACTAAATATAACACTTATAATGATGATGTCATAATAAATACAATGTTGCATGAATTTGTATCTCTTATATCTTCCTCGACTTCAGTTTAACATTAACCCCCGAGTTCTGTTTCATCACATCACCACTGAGCTAAATATGCAAATCTCTGCATTGTGAGTGATGAATTGTTGGTGTGCTCTTCATGGGATGCCAGGCAACGGGACAACAGCTTCCCTCAGAGCGAGGCAGACGAAACCGCGTGAGAAACAAAAAAAATACCAGCACATCTTGCCAGTGCTCGGCGTTCCCAACGCCAACCGATTTGCTTCACTGAGCTCTAAATATGTGCTAGAAGAATAGTATCTGCGTGCATTGCTTGTCTGTTTTTCTGTGCGTGTCATTAAAGTTGTCACTTGTTCCAACTTTTCAATAAAACTTAGGGGGCCCATTTACGTATGTGCGTTACCGTTCCTTATGCCGTGAGTTACTACGGCCTGTACCTGGGTGACACCATTGCAGGGGTGACACCAAAATGTCAGTCACCCCCTCTGAAAAGTTGGTCACTCAGTCATGGACCGAGAGCCCGACTGTTGCAGGAGAGAGGACCCGGGGGCACACCTTATCCTGCTGGGGAAGAGTGCCCTGCTCTCTCTGCCGGCGTCCATCACCAAGATGCGCATGCATGCGTGATGACGTAATCGCGCTCGCTCGTGGTGACTAGTGATGTGTTCGGGCGTGTTCAAAGCTCCACGTGCCGAGCCCGCCAGGACGCTGACAGCGCCAACCACAGGTACTGAGGTATTTCCCGATCTCTGCGGATGCGGATCGGGAGCATGTCTCGGTATCTGCAGAGATCGGGAAATGCCTCAGTACCTGTGATTGGCGCTGTCAGCTTCCTGGCGGGCTCGGCACGTGGAGCTGCGAACACTAGTGGTGACGTCACCCGCATTCGCTATGATGTCACGGCAGGGAGTCACCCGGTATCCGCTCTGGGTGACACCCGGCTTCGGTACACCCCTGCCCAGAAGTGAAGAGGGCTATGACATCATGCAAGGAGGGAGGGGGCTGTGCTAGGGCATTGACCCTTCCTGAAGTAGTACAATTCTCTAGCAGGTTCAGAGGCGCATTGCAAGTGAATAAAAAAATAATTTATTAAAAAGGAAGAACCAGGGCAGCCATCAGGGGTGTACGGCCGATACTCATGTAAGGGGCCTGGGGGGCCTGCCCGGATCCCTTACATGACTATTGGCCGACGGTGAAGGGTGAGGAGGTGGAGGCCTGGCCCTAGCAGAGCAGGACCCCAGCATTTCCGCTCCAGCGGCTTTGAGACAAGCTAGGGCACGTGGTCATCGGAAGCGGGCTTGCGATGATCGCAAGTACGATCTGCCTGTCCAAGATGGGCAGATCGTACGTTTTTTTAAGTACTTTACAACCCTCGCAAGACAAAAGTCTTGCGAGGGTTGTAGAGTGTATGGGCACCTCAAGACGGATCACCACACCTGAAAATGATTTAGCAGGCAATGGGATAATGGTTCACGGAGTGGCCCCAATGAGCTCATCAAGGACCATTTGTTTGGCATGTGTGTGTGTTGCTCCTGCATGGAATTTGCTTTTGTCAGTCCAAACCTGCTGACATTGTCAGTGCGGCTTGTATGGGTGAGTGGTGACCCGTAAGACCGGTGAAAATCCACAAATCACAGCTCCAATGATATACAGAAACTCAGCAGATCTGGAAGCAGACAGGTTTTGGGTTCATTTGGTAACTTTCTGTCTATTTTGCCTAAAACAAACCACAACTGATGCTTTGTGATGGGTAAGGGAAGACTATTAACACCCCCCCACCCTTCACAATGCTGTGTTACAGTGCCATCCATTTCCAATGGCATCCCAATGCACCGTCATATCGGGAAACGCTTTAAACTGCTGATCACTGTGGTTACTGCATTAAAAAAGGCGACTGTCTGATATTTAGATTGTAAGCTCTCAGGGGCGGGGCCCTCCAAACCATCTTGTCTTGATTTGTATTGTAATTGTAATGTCTTCCTTATATTGTACAGACGCAAACTGTCCTGTATAATAATAATTATTATATTTAGTGGGTCAAGGTGAACTGACAGCGCGTTCAAAATGATTGAGCCGCCTTGAGCTTCAGGCACAAACATTTTCATTGATATACTCCTCAGTAACCACAAAGGATATAAAGCCACTTTGTGTGCAGCAAATGCCTTTACAAACCCAGATATCACCATAGAAAAGTAGCTGGGACATCATCACTGTGCTGTACATAGCCTGTGCAGAGGTGTGGGAGGGGCCCAGCAAGCTCGACCAGCTACATGCTGCCTGCAGAAAACTACAGGAGAGGGCGGAGACAAGACAAGTCATCCTGCACAAGGAGAGAGAGCGGCAGTGACTGGTCTTTGTTACAGGAGGGGGCGGTGACAAGATCAGTCACCCTGCACAAGGAGAGAGCAGCAGTGACAGATCTTTATTACAGGAGGGGGCGGAGACAAGACAAGTCATCCTGCACAAGGAGAGAGCGGCAGTGACAGATCTTTATTACAGGAGGGGGCGGAGACAAGACAAGTCATCCTGCACAAGGAGAGAGCGGCAGTGACTGGTCTTTGTTACAGGAGGGGGCGCAGACCAGACCAGTCACCCTGCACAAGGAGAGAGAGAGCAGCAGTGACCGGTCTTTATTATAAGAGGGGGCAGAGACAAGACCAGTCTTCCTGCACAGGGTGAGAGAGCAGCAGTGACCGGTCTTTATTACAGAAGGAGGCGGAGATAAGACCAGCCACCCAGCACAAGGAAACAAGGAGAGAGCAGCAGTGACTGGTCTTTATTACAGGAGGGTGCGGAGACAAGACCAGTCCCCCTGCACAAGGAGAGAGAGCAGCAGTGACCGGTCTTTATTACAGGAAGCTCCAAGTCTCACACTGGATTACTGCACAGATCTGGAAGAAGTACACAAAGCTCACCGAGATCCAAGTATGAACACACGTGACGACAATATACGCCTAGAGTTGGAATTTCAGCTGTCCGTATTCTCTGCATTACATGTGACTGGGGGGAATTTCTAAAGCTTCACAGTGCATGTTATGTTAACACAATGCTTAAGCGGTACTGTGACGCTTTAGAAATGCCCCCCAATCATATGTAATGCAGAGAACAAAATAGTGTTGCAGCATTTTTTTTTCGGACCGGACCGCAGGCATTGATGTGACTTGTGTTCCCGTACGGCCGATCGCATTGCGGCCTGGAGGGCGTCGGTAAGGTGCCATTCACTTTTTACAAAAACTGCACGCATAGAGATGTTTATGGGACATGGGGCATCACGAGGCCAGGTGTGACCCGGAGCAGATAGGTCATCGCGCATGCGCGGTCATGTTCTTGATACTTGCCGCCGGCAGAGAGAGGAGGGGACGCCGGCAGAGAGAGGAGGGGACGCCGGCAGAGAGAGGGGGGGACGCCGGCAGGGAGAGGAGGGGACGCCGGCAGAGAGAGGGGGGGACGCCGGCAGGGAGAGGAGGGGACGCCGGCAGAGAGAGGGGGGGACGCCGGCAGGGAGAGGAGGGGACGCCGGCAGAGAGAGGGGGGGACGCCGGCAGGGAGAGGAGGGGACGCCGGCAGAGAGAGGGGGGGACGCCGGCAGGGAGAGGAGGGGACGCCGGCAGAGAGAGGGGGGGACGCCGGCAGGGAGAGGAGGGGACGCCGGCAGAGAGAGGGGGGGACGCCGGCAGGGAGAGGAGGGGACGCCGGCAGAGAGAGGGGGGGACGCCGGCAGGGAGAGGAGGGGACGCCGGCAGAGAGAGGGGGGGACGCCGGCAGGGAGAGGAGGGGACGCCGGCAGAGAGAGGGGGGGACGCCGGCAGGGAGAGGAGGGGACGCCGGCAGAGAGAGGGGGGGACGCCGGCAGGGAGAGGAGGGGACGCCGGCAGAGAGAGGGGGGGACGCCGGCAGGGAGAGGAGGGGACGCCGGCAGAGAGAGGGGGGGACGCCGGCAGGGAGAGGAGGGGACGCCGGCAGAGAGAGGGGGGGACGCCGGCAGGGAGAGGAGGGGACGCCGGCAGAGAGAGGGGGGGACGCCGGCAGGGAGAGGAGGGGACGCCGGCAGAGAGAGGGGGGGACGCCGGCAGGGAGAGGAGGGGACGCCGGCAGAGAGAGGGGGGGACGCCGGCAGGGAGAGGAGGGGACGCCGGCAGAGAGAGGGGGGGACGCCGGCAGGGAGAGGAGGGGACGCCGGCAGAGAGAGGGGGGGACGCCGGCAGGGAGAGGAGGGGACGCCGGCAGAGAGAGGGGGGGACGCCGGCAGGGAGAGGAGGGGACGCCGGCAGAGAGAGGGGGGGACGCCGGCAGGGAGAGGAGGGGACGCCGGCAGAGAGAGGGGGGGACGCCGGCAGGGAGAGGAGGGGACGCCGGCAGAGAGAGGGGGGGACGCCGGCAGGGAGAGGAGGGGACGCCGGCAGAGAGGGGAGGGGACGCCGGCAGGGAGAGGAGGGGACGCCGGCAGAGAGAGGAGGGGACGTTTACCATGCGGCATAAGGTATGCCGCCGTGTTCCCTCCTCCCTCGTGCAACTGTCGGCCTCTATGTCCATGACTGAGTGCCCGACTTCTCAAAGGGGGTGAGACTGTCAGTCATTTTGGTGTCACCTCTTCAATGGTGTCACCCAGGTGCGGGTCACACCCCCCTTTTGACGCCACTGTATGGGACCAAAACCGCAAGACGACCGCCCAAAAAATACACCTAATTTTGACCGCGAGACGCAATACAAAGGTGTGAACGGCCTCCATTGACTTCAATGTGAGCCTGTGTTTTGCGCGCAATAAATGGCCTTGATGTGAACCAGACCTTGCGGCTTCTCCCTGCTGAGCAGTGACTGTCAGTCAACACTCCCCGCAGGGATTCCCTTCTCCCTCCCCTTTCTATTCCCCCGGCACTCATTGGAGGGACAGATGAAGGGGGGGGGGGCACAGCTGGCTCTAGAAATGCAGAGCAAGCTGCCAATCAGCCAACGGGGTGGATCCTGACAATATTGTCGGGATTTGTCCTGGCTGCAGTGCGGCTCTGCACTGTCAGCATATAGCCGGCAATAGACCGCTATATGCTGAGTTTTGGGTCACAGGAAGACATCAGTAAATGTCTTCCTGCGACCCTAAAAAGAACTACGGCCAAAAAAGGTTTGGCCGTAGTTGTTTTTTTTAAAATGAGCGGCAACCAAGTGCAATGTTTTTCTGACTATCTTCTACCGTAAGCCCCGCCCCCTCTGGCATAACACGGGGCAATAAAAAGACATAAAAGTAAGTACCAAGGTCCAATAAAAACACATGATAGTGTGTGAAATGTGAACAGCAACATAATAATGTGGTGTAGATGTCTCTGCCCGAGCATGGGGATGAAGTGGTCAGAGATATGTCCAATATAAGAAAATAAGACAATTGGAGGAATTATGGGAACATTAAGTAGTGTAGATCTCTCCATAGATGGGACAAGCTGACAATTCTGTACAATCTCTTTTAGGCCCCTTTCACACAGGCGGTCCGATCAGGTCCGTCTCTAAGTTTTTTAGGTGGTTCTGATCGGAAGCCCAATGTAAGTCTATAGGCGGCTGGAACTAAGCGGATGGGTGTCCATTTATATGCGGTTACCCCCCCGGCTCTGACCAGGTCTAGAACAGATCAGAGTTCCATTTCGCCAGACCTGATGGTGCTGGATCGGGGTAATCTGACACATCCAATCCCCCCATAGACACACATGGGGTCCGGTCCTCCGATCCCCCCATAGACAGACATTGGGTCCGGTCCTCCGATCCCCCCATAGACAGACATTGGGTCCGGTCCTCCGATCCCCCCATAGACACACATGGGGTCCGGTCCTTTCAGTTTTTTCCTTCATCACAAGATAAGGTCTGCCGCTGGTTCCCCTCCGCCCTCCATGCAGCTGTCAGCTTTCAGTCCATGACCCAGTGCCCAACCGAGGGGGTACTGTCAGTCGTTTTGGTGTGACCCCTCTGATGGTGTCATCCGGTGCAGGCCACACCCCTCGCATCCCCCTTGTGACTCCTCTGGTCTCCTTATAAACAATTTGGATAATTTGTCACAAATTACGACTTTCTTTTGTGAGACTTTCCCACATAGTTAGTTTCCTTTGTCGCAAATTTCTCAAAGTTTATTGGGACCGGCGGGTTGAGAGCAATGCGAGATCTCACCATAGATGTGACAATCAGTGGCATAACAACGGGGGGAGGGGGTACAGTCCGCTCACGGGTGACACCATTGGAGGGGTGACGATATAATATAACATTACATAATATAATACACTACTACAGTATAATGGGGGTAGGCAGTACGGTGGCAGCAGGGTGTCATTCCGGGACACGGCCACCAGGTGTCAGCAGAGGGCGCACTCCGCGGCTCTTTGTTGGATGGGAGGTGAGCGGCGGAAAGTTTTTCGATCACATCGTCTGCTGGCAGCTCGGAGTGCGGAGCTCTGACATCGCGATCCGGGAACAGAGGACACATCGCCCGATCCGGGAACAGAGGACACATCGCCCGATCCGAAGAGGAGGCCACACACCGACACAACACTCAGGTAGGATGGGAGACACGATTGTAACGTCCAGTGACCCCGCTCACCCCATATGTCAGGGAGGGGAGATTGTTACAATGACTTCCCTGTGTGATACATTGTATATGATATTCGGTGTATATGTGTGTGCGATCGATGTCCGGGGATCTGATCTTGTATAGGCAGATCGGTGATCAGGAAGTGCAGCACGAGGTAGAGGGGATGAGATGTAACAGAGACACGTCTACACTGATCCGACTGTATACACTGTGTGTGCCCCGACTGTATGCACTGTGTGTGCCCCGACTGTATACACTGTGTGTGCCCCGACTGTATGCACTGTGTGTGCCCCGACTGTATGCACTGTGTGTGCCCCGACTGTATGC
>NW_017307688.1:123722-147704 GCF_000935625.1 Nanorana parkeri
GGGGGTACAGTCCGCTCACGGGTGACACCATTGGAGGGGTGACGATATAATATAACATTACATAATATAATACACTACTACAGTATAATGGGGGTAGGCAGTACGGTGGCAGCAGGGTGTCATTCCGGGACACGGCCACCAGGTGTCAGCAGAGGGCGCACTCCGCGGCTCTTTGTTGGATGGGAGGTGAGCGGCGGAAAGTTTTTCGATCACATCGTCTGCTGGCAGCTCGGAGTGCGGAGCTCTGACATCGCGATCCGGGAACAGAGGACACATCGCCCGATCCGGGAACAGAGGACACATCGCCCGATCCGAAGAGGAGGCCACACACCGACACAACACTCAGGTAGGATGGGAGACACGATTGTAACGTCCAGTGACCCCGCTCACCCCATATGTCAGGGAGGGGAGATTGTTACAATGACTTCCCTGTGTGATACATTGTATATGATATTCGGTGTATATGTGTGTGCGATCGATGTCCGGGGATCTGATCTTGTATAGGCAGATCGGTGATCAGGAAGTGCAGCACGAGGTAGAGGGGAGGAGATGTAACAGAGACACGTCTACACTGATCCGACTGTATACACTGTGTGTGCCCCGACTGTATGCACTGTGTGTGCCCCGACTGTATGCACTGTGTGTGCCCCGACTGTATGCACTGTGTGTGCCCCGACTGTATGACTGCACTGACTATACACTGTGTGTGCCCCGACTGTATACACTGACTGTATACACTGTGTGTGCCCCGACTGTATAAACTGACTGCACCGACTATACACTGTGTGTGCCCCCCGACTGTATACACTGTGTGTGCCCCCCGACTGTATACACTGACTGTACATAGTGTGATGTATGTATGCTGATTGTACACGGTGTCATGCACCAGGGCTGCCTGTGATACATACGTGTAATGTGTGTACAGTGTCATGTGTGTTCAGTGTGACAGTATGTGGGTCTCTGTATGTCATGTGACTGCGCTGGTCTGATCTCCACTCTCATTGCCTACAATGACTGCACCGTGTACACTGTATGTGTGCAGATCCCATATAATTAGGAATGTGCAGTCTTCTAGGTTTACAGGTCCATAACCTGATGTGACAAACTGTCTGCTGTGTATACTGCACTCTGTATTAAGATCTATATACCGATCACTGACCTGTGTATACTGTGCTCTGTATACAGATCTACATACCGATCACTGCCCTGTGTATACTGTGCTCTGTATACAGATCTACATACCGATCACTGACCTGTGTATACTCTGTATACAGATCTATATATCGATCACTGCCCTGTGTATACTGTGCTCTGTATACAGATCTACATACCGATCACTGACCTGTGTATACTGTGCTCTGTATACAGATCTACATACCGATCACTGACCTGTGTACACTGCATTCTATGCACGGAGCATTCCATCTCTTTATGACCCCCATGGGGTTGTTGGCGGAGTGAACACGCCGTGTATACAGAACATCATTAGGCTACATGTGACTGACATGACCCCCGTCACGCATGGCAGGAACGCAGCATGTCCATCCTGGCTCGGGGCCCCTGTGGGTCTGGTGGGAGCCATTCATAGCACATAGTAGAGATTCCAGAGCTCTCCCTGGATGGGATGAGTGTATACTCAGGAATCATCCTCCAGGTTTGGTGAGCGCGCTCCGCGTCGCCTCCATATACATTTGTTGATATAACGTCGGCGACATTCTAGGCCGATCAGTCAGCGTTATGTAACTGGTAATTGGCAGGCGGGTCCGACGGAGGATTCCAGACCGGGTCCGGCATGTGTACAGCGATTGGAAGGTCGCTCCACCCAAAACTGGAATTTCATTCATCATCTTCAGTACATATGTCATTGGTTGGAGTGATTTCTGCACCCCGTTCCCTGGCTCCGCCCCCCTCCCCCCCTTCCAATATCTCACCCTTCCTGTTGATATTTTCATTAAAGCCGAACCCCCCGACGGGTATTTATCCTCCAACCTGATCCGTAGGGACGCCTGTGCTGACAGGAGGTAGGTACGCTGCCATTGCCGGCCGAATTGCTGAAAATGCTATTTGTCCCAGGTATGCTGATCTGCAAAGTACTCATTAAAGCCTCAAGAAGACTGAACAGGCTCCAGACTGAGTGAACGGGCTTTATGTAATCTGGGGGCGGCTGCAGGAGACGACTGGGGACGGCTGCAGGAGACGACTGGGGACGGCTGCAGGAGACGACTGGGGACGGCTGCAGTAGCCCGCTAGCTGATCTTTGCCTCCCGGCACTTTCCAAACAGCCAGTAAAAAAAACCTTCAAAGTTAAAAATTTGCAGCGTATCTTCTACTGTATTTGTACTAATTAAACTCCTCCTGACCCCGTTCCAGTAACTTGTCACCAGCAAATTCCTTACTGTCACTTGGATTGCCCGGTTGACCTTGTGTTATGGTGGAGCTGCCCTGCTTGTTACCTGGGAGAAGCTCACCTGTGGCCCCGCCTCCCTCCTCCCTGCACAGAGCGGAGTCGGGTTACACAGGTGCAGCTGGAACACATCCCAGGGAAAGCTGCCGTTTCTCTTTTCATTTTGCACTCCGTCACTGAGCTGTAGACATTTGCCACTGCGGCTCCCTACTGCTCCCTTCTGCTCCCTTCTCCTCCGGGCACCACCGAGACATTGTTATCCAGCAATCCGAGAGCGGAGGTAACGAGATCGTTCCTAATCTGATACAGGAACTGGTTGGGTGAGTCTCATTGAAACTTTTCTTATCGAAAGCAAAGAAATAACAAGTTTTGTTAGAATTCTCAGATGCAATTGATGGAGGTGCCCTCCGCACACCTTTCAGCAGTCCCGGCCAACAATCAAATAAATGGTGCTCGAAGTAACTTCACGGATGGCACCGTGCAAAACACAAGATTGAAGAAAATAGGTCACCAGCACTCCATAAGTTAAAATGAATGAGTCCTTTTAATGGACAATGATGTCACAGAAATCCAACATGAGCCGACGTTTCGGGGCCACACAGGGTCCCTTCTTCAAGGCAAGAGATGTGACGATCCTTGCCTTGAAGAAGGGACCCTGTGTGGCCCCGAAACGTCGGCTCATGTTGGATTTCTGTGACATCATTGTCCATTAAAAGGACTCATTCATTTTAACTTATGGAGTGCTGGTGACCTATTTTCTTCAATCTTGTTAGAATTCTCAACACCAGGGATGTCCAAACTGCGGCCCTCCAGCTGTGAAACTACAAATCCCATGAAGTATCTCTCTCCGTGAGAATCTTGCAAAGCCTCATGGGATTTGTAGTTCCACCACAGCTGGAGGGCCGCAGTTTGGACATCCCTGCTCTACACTATATGGGCAAACGTTTCTGGGCACCTGACCATCGTTCCTGGCCAAACGGATGTGGAGACCCGTCCAAAGTATTGAGTTCAGGTGTTGCAAGTGAAGGGTTCTGTTAATGCAAAGACATTGAGGACTTGTTCACACAGAAAACGGGTGCGTTCCAGAGCGGTAGCTTCTGGAACGCTCTGCTAAGGAAACTTCCCTCGCATTCAAGGGGCGGGAGGGGGCGTGGCTTTCCGTTCTGCCCTATTTTTGCGCTTGCAGTGGAACGTAAGCAAAGTTTTGCCACGCGTCCGATCGCACTGCGTGCGGAAAGGGGGGCGTGGAAGCGGTGCCATTGAATTCAATGCACTGCCACGCCCCCTCCTGCCCCAGAGCGTTGGGGGGAAGTTTCTTAGCGATCACGGTGCGTTCCAGCAGCCACCGCTCTGGGACGCACCCGCTTTCGGTGTGAACATGCCATTTTCCGGACTAGATCTGATCTAGAAAATGGTGTGAACCTGCCCGCAGTTTCAGTGCGTTGCAGACCAGACAAAATAAGACATGCAATATTTTTCTGGTCTGGTCTAGAACAGACTGCGCTGGTGTGAACAGAGGCCAGAAATAGCATAGGGATACATTAGGATGCATTTTGGGTCTGGAAACGGTCTGGCCTGGTCTGGTCTGGAGATGATGTGGTGTGAATGGGCCCTTAGAGCATTGATACTTTGTGGCGACAGTTTGAGGAAGGCAATTTCCCCAAAACATGGCTTGATGAGTGTGGCGTGGAGGTACTCAAGTGGCCTACAGAGAGCCCTGATCTCAACCCTACTGGACACCTTCAAGAGGAATCGGAATGCAGATTGTGAGTCCGGTCTTCTCACCCAACATCAGTACCTGACCTCATAACTGGGCACAAATTCCCAAAGACACCCTCCAAAACCTTTTGGAAAGCCTACCCAGAAAAGTTATAGCTGCAACAAGAAGGCCAACTCTATCAATCGCCATCGCTTTGGAATGGGATGTCTAATGAGCTTATATATATGTGATGGTCAGGTGACCATTTCATGAAGGTTTGATCACTAAGCCGGAGAGAAGGAGCAAAGTTAAATCTTTCTTTCAAGACGTTCTTCAGAAAGTGCTAGCTCCTTGGTTCTCTTACTGATCCTTTGCCTTCAACACTTGGAGTCATTGACCCGGAACAGGTCTTTCACCGACTCCTGATCTGAGCTTCCTTGTTCTAAGTTCAAACCTCCACAAGGAAGAGATGGCTTGATAGCCGGCGCAGCCAGCGTTCTCAGAAGCGAGCGCACCGCCAGCCTTTCGCAGTCCACTCATGAAAGCTTTCTTTTATTTTCTATATATAACATTGCTGACCTTTGACCTGCCTCTCCACATTATTAAGTACGCAGCGACTTAAACATTAACTTGTAATAAAGACACAATTGGAAAGCGAAAGGGGAGCTTTATCAGCCCCGGCACGTTTTACGAAGAGGGAACTCCACGCTACCTGAAAATTAGGATTATGTTTGAGGAGCCGTAGAACTGGAACAGTCAACACTTTCAGCTGCTTTCAGATGTAGACACACCCGGGAGCAAAGGTGCCGCTCGCCCTTTAATCTCTATTTCCCCAGTCATCTTCCAGGACAGCCATCGAGATATAGGCTCCGCCTGCCTGCAACAGGAAACACATCAACCACATTAAATAAATAGACTCCTACATATTGGGCAACATCAAAGGTTCATTTTTAAAGGGATCAGAAGTAGTCGGCAATTACCTTTCTCCATTCACTCCCACCACCAGGTTGACGTTGGGATTAACTCACCTACTCCAGGCACTTAGGCCCCGTTCACACCGGGGCGGTTGCAGATCAGCGCAAATTTTAAAAGGGCGGTTTCGGGCATTTTTTATTGTGTTTTCAGAGTTCAACGGCCAAAACCGCGCTGATCAGCATTGAAATCTATATGGAAACCGCTCTGATTTGCGTGGGAAAAAAAAGGGTCAGGGAGCATTTCGCACGGCAGACGGTTCGGATCGCGTGAAGCCACGCGGTTGCATGAACGGTCCCCATAACAATGTATGTGATCGTTCATGTCGGCGGTTCAACAGGGCCTTAGTGGCACCAGGACATGTGATCAAGAAAAAAACATGGCTCTGGGGAGGTGATTCATGCCAGGGCTAATGGTGACATGATGGGCACTACGTTTCCCAAGCAGACATGTTGTGGACCGGGATTGGTGTCTTAGCAGAAGATCAGAGGGACCGGATTCAGGAGGTGTACCTGTGGCTATCAGTCTTGCAGTTCCCAGTGTGACTTGTAGCTCTATAACAGGGGTGGGGAACCTCCAGCCCGCCAGCTGTGGGGAAACTACAAATGCCATGAGGCATTGCAGGATTCTCGCAGCCACAGGCATGACTCCCAGAGACAGATGCATCATGGGATTTGTAGTTTCACCCCAGCTGGAGGGCCAGAGGTTTCCCACGTCGGCTCTAAAAATATCTCGAGTGCCAAGATTGCCTATCCCTGGATCAGTCCATCCAAAATTGACATCTCCATGTTCAGAAGATTGTGGAGCGTTTTCTACTATTCTCTACATTGTTCTACAATTTCTCTTGGGGTATCTATTGGTGAGATCTCTGCCCGGGTCTGCACATCTGCTATGCCCATTATAAGGGGGGGGGTTCCACCATGCCTTTTGGATTTTTAATTATTGTATAATCTAGAGCCGAAGTAAGAAACTTCCAGCTCACGGGGAACCATGATGCAGTGCAAGAATTTGGCAGCCACCGACATGAATCCCAGTGGTAGAGGCATGATGGAATTTTTAGTTTGAAGACAGTGCTGAGGTTGCCTACTCATGTTATTGAGGATGTAACGGGATGAGCTGAACATACAAAAGTTGTCGGGAACCCCCAAACCTCTCAGGTGAACAGAAATCCAGCTGGGAATTAGGGTAGTGAGACCTCACTGATGCAGTAGCCAACATGTAAAAGAAGGTAGGGATGAGCGCAGTCCACCAGGCTTCTAATATTCCAAATCATCCTACCATTGCCACCTATTGAGGGATTGACAGTCAACAGTGGCTCAGTGGTTACCACTTCTGCCTTGCAACACTGGGGTCATGGGTTAGAATCCCACCCAGGGAACTGTCTGCATGGAGTTTGCATGTTCTCGCTCCAAAGGCATGCTGGTCGATTAAATGGAATTGGACCTAGTATGGAGGATGGGGACCTTAGATAGTTAGCTCCTTGGTAGAGGACATGCTGGTAGATTATAGTGGCTCCTCTCTGAATTGGACCTAGTATGGAGGGTGGGGACCTTAGATAGTAAGCTCCTTGGTAGAGGACATGCTGGTAGATTATAGTGGCTCCTCTCTGAATTGGACCTAGTATGGAGGGTGGGGACCTTAGATAGTAAGCTCCTTGGTAGAGGACATGCTGGTAGATTATAGTGGCTCCTCTCTGAATTGGACCTAGTATGGAGGGTGGGGACCTTAGATTGTAAGCTCTTTGGGTTCAGGGTCTGATGTGGCTGTATAGTATGTAAAGCGTTGTGTAAACTAGATGGCATTGTTGGCCATCTCTAGTGAAGCGGTAGACCCAGCCGTCTGTGTGGACACTTTATTTGTTTGGTGGACTGCTGCGTGTCCAAGCTCTCATTTCACTGTAACATATTTCCCTAAGGGAATGGGAATTTGCAGCTATAGGGAAAGCCGGTTATGACATCAATTACGAGAAAGTGTTTAAGAAACGTGGAAGAGTGACGGCAGATAAAGTTTTCAGGAAGCCTCAGCATGGAAAGCACCTTCATTATTAGAACAGGATTCATATCAAGCCTGCTTTGTATTCACTGATAGGAAAATCCCCAACAGTGACCTACAGCTGGTGCTGCCCCCACATCAGAAGATGATATTCCAGGACTCGAAAGCTGGCCCTTCGGGGAAACAAACACTTGATACTCTGATTCACAATATAAGAGCTGAAGAGGGATTTCCCTAACCTCCTAGCGGGCTATAGCTTTCTGATAGCGGCGGACATGTGACTGCAGCTGATTATGAAGACAGTCGGAGACTGAGGACATCCTACAGGAGTGATTATAGACCGAGGGGTATACTACAGGAGACAATCAGAGACTGAGGATATTCTACTGTAGTGATAATAGACTGGGGGTAGACTACAGGAGACATCCAGAGACGGCCATCACATTCTCAAATAATTCATCCCCACACAGCTACCTCCTCATGTATCATTTCCCCCTCCTCTTTTAGATTGTAAGCCCTCAGGGGCAGGGCCCTCTTTACCATCTTGTCCTGAATGGTATTGTAATTGTAATGTCTTCCTTATATTGTAAAGCGCTGCACAAACTGTTGGCGCTATATAAATACTATGTAATAATAATTATAGAGGCTGTGGAGACCAGACTAGCAGCCAGGTGGGACTGAGGATCAGGTCGGTATTATACAGGATTTGTACAGCACCAACTGTTTGCGCAGTGCTTTACAAAATGGAGGGAGACAATATAGTTAAAGGAGAACTATGAGGCGATTGCTTTTCACTCACCTCATAGTTCTAGCCGACCTGTGACAATGAGACTGTCACAGGTCGGCTCAGTAGATCGGGAGGTAAGCGAACACATACCGGCGTTAGCTCCCCTCTCGATCCTGTCACGGCTCTCTGCCGTGACAGGGGAGGGGCTGGATTCCCCCCCCCCCCCTCCGATCCGCCAGCGCTGACTGGCGGAACGGACGGGGGAGGGGGCGGGTACAGCTGGCTCTGCCTCTAGATAGGCAGAGCCAGCTGTCACTCACGCAGCTGGGCGGATCCCAACACAATTGTCGGGATCCGCTTCAGCTGCGGCGTCTCAATATACCACGAGCTACAGCTCGCGGTAAACTGAGCCTAGGGTGACAGGAGGACGCTAGTTTGTGTCCTCCCGTTACCCTAAGGAGAACTATGGGGAAAAGCCTTAACCCCATAGTTCTTCTTCTTCTTTTAACAATCGCTCCCTAGACCAAAACGAGCAGTTAACCCTTGCAGTATGGGGGTAGCCCCACTGTAAGGGTTCATTTTGTTTCTGCCTGTAGTCGTTCTTTAAACTTACCTGGGAGCATTTCTATGCCATGTAAAAGCCGCCCTCTAGACTATGCTGAGATCTAGACCTGATGCTAACTGAACTGCATTTTAGGTGTACTGGCCCCTTAAGTGTGACAATAGCTACAATATAACAATTGGCAGATATCATCGGAATATAAGAGCTGTTCTTTCTCTGTTGTAGTGTATCTGTGTGTTGCTTCCCCCCCCCATTCATAGCCTGTGGTGGCTTTAGCTGACCTTCGATCCTGTTTTCCATCCTGCAGAAGGGGTGAGACTCACAGATGTTCCACCTCCGGCTGGAGCCAGGAACAGCAGGGCCAGGGAAGGGGAAAGGGGCGACCTCTGCTCCATAGTAGGTGAATACACAGCCAAATCCAGTGAAAGTACTCCGAGCTGTTGTCCTGACCCCCGCACGGAGCTTTGTGAAGGGTCACTGTTTCTGCAGGATGTTTTTCCCATTATCAGTGACGGCTGCAGGCCATGCAGACCTGGGAATTCCTATGTATTGGCCATGGATTGAGGATCAGGTGAGTATATCTTTTTTAGACCCTAGACCAAAACAAGCACCTGACCCTTGCAGTATGGGGGTAGCCCCACTGCAGGGCGTTAACTGTTGAAATGCTCGGAGTTGTCCTTTTAAATGTCCTTTCCTTCAGTGTCCTTTCTCCAGGATGGAGGAACTGAATGCTGGGAGGATCTGTCATTGATTTAGGAAAATGGGAGACTTTCCAATATATGATTTTTTTTCTTCTTCACTTGTAGCCTTGAACGTCCCAGAAAATTTGACTAGAAGATTCAGTTCCCTAGCACAGCCCCCCTCCCTCCATGCACATCCTAGCCCTGTCCTCTTCTGGGAGCTCATCAGCCCCTCATCTCCCTGTGTAACCTTGTATTTAGCAGCTGGGATTGGAGTGAAGTGGAGCACTATAGAGCAGGGGTGGGCAACCTTGGCACTCCTGCTGTTGTGCAACTACAACTCCCATTAGGCATTGCAAGACTCTGACAGTCACAGGCATGACTCCCAGAGGCACGGTGGGGTTTGAAGTTTGGTAACACTGAGAATCGCCTCATGTGACCCGTTTCATTTAACCAGTTGACATCCGCGGTGTTAAACCCCCTTCCCATCCAGGCCATTTTTCAGTATTCAGTGCTGCGGTACTTTGACTGACATATAGGAGTCAGCCGTCCGTCCGGTTTTTCTTAACGGGCAGATGGCAAGAGGTTAATTTAACATCTGGTTTGATGGTGAAAATGCCCTCTTGCCCCTCCAATTGTTTTTCTTTGGATGGGTTGAACACGACCTGCAGAATACACCCGCTCATCTTCTCATCCTGCTATGAGAGAAAACAGTGCCGCCCTTTTGAAACCTTCCCCGTCATTGTTTTTCGCTGTAGTGCGCACCGTGCCCAACACTCAATTTTAGAATATGTTCAGATAAGGGTGTATTATTTTCTATCTAAATATATCTGTAGAATGACATTCATTTGTCATGACTTCCTGTCCCTAGCTGGCTGTACGTGCCCATCTGCCCACTCCTTGGTATGACACAACAGGAACGTTTAACCAGTTAGGCCCATAAGTGTAGTGTAACCCAGACCAAGTAACAAAAATATCATATAATGCAAAAAAAATGAGAGGGAGAGAGAGAATGCACCAATACCGAGTATTTGGGCGAGTACTCGTAATCGTCCAAATGCTCCGATACCGGAATTTCTGGTCAGAGGAAGATTTCTTCTGACTGGCAGTGCCGTAGGGGAACATGGAGCCGGCTTCTAGGTAACTCAGGAAGTCAGGTGGCGAGTAATGACCCGCCTCCCGGGTTCCTGATTGGCCGAGAAGCCAGCTCCATGCCGTTTGGCTGGGAAGCCATCGTCCCCGCCAATCAACATCGTACCGGCCGAACAGCCGGCTCCTTTGCTGATTGGCTGGAAAGCTGGCTTTCCAGCCAATCAGCATGGAGCTGGCTTCCTGGCCAGTCAGGAAGCCGGGAGGCAGGTCATTACCTGCCGCCCAGCTTCCTGATTTGCCGGGAAGCCGGCTCGCTGCTTATTGGCTGGGAAGCCAGTTTGCCGGCCAAACAACATGGAGCCGGCTTCCCGGGCAATCAGCCGGGCGTCATGTCATTACCTGGCACGCAGCTTCCTGATTGCCCAGGAAGTCCGAACCATGCCAGAGGAAGCACCGGTATCGGCTAGTACCGAAAGCAAAATATCGGTACTCGATACTGAAAAAACAGTATTGGTTCATCCCCAATATATAGATTTTCTTTTAAACGTGGGCCATACAGCACTCCAATTTTGGCCAATTTCTTCTGAATCAGACATTCTAATGTAACACCTCATTATGTACGGCCCTTTTGGTGATGTCAAGGGGTCAGGTTGAGGGCCCCCTATATCTCATGAGTTGACCACCACTGTTCTCACCTATCCGATCGATCAATCCCCAAAACACAGCCACATTGGGGCTTTGTCATGATGCCTTGAGGATATTAAACAACCACCAAGTATCTCTAGGTCAGGAGTCATCTGATTTTTATGCACACCTTTTTTTTTGTACCTGTACTCTTTTGTATTGGAAACCAGCTCATGAATAGTTAAAGCCATGAGAAAACATAACAACCAAAAAATCCACCCAAATCCATTGCAGTGTAAATCATTTGGGTTTTCTTTAGTGCTTCTTGTGCCTTGACTTTGACCTTTGCAGCCTGTGTCTCAGTAATCAATAAAAGGGGTGGAGCTTGGAACCAGGGAACACGCCAGTCTGTATTTTCTCAGGCTCAGATTGGGTGATGTTCGGAAAATAAGAACACTAGTAGGTATAGGTATTTGGGGGCACGGGGGCAGCCGTCAGGCGAATGACATTAGGTCAACAAGCTGTTTGATTCCCTTTTGTGTGTTTTTAAATGCAGAGCTATCGATAACACAAAATCACCTGCACTCCATGCAGCATACAGACCTTAACGGAGGGTTGGTGCTTGAAGTGACAACACGGATGGCGCCGTGCAAAGCTAAATGCATAGCTTTCTTCTTTGACTGAAAAGCACCTTTTAATTCGGAGGAAAGCGTAATGTACCGTCAGTAACCCGTGGCAACACATCTTCAGCTTCCATGAGTTTAGAGCAGAGAGAACAGTGGAAGGCTGCTGATTGATGGCTCGGGATTGCTGCACTTTGCTCATTGCTCCTTGCCATACTGCAGGCTGGAACTCTGAGCTCCTTTTTGAATCTTTTCATTATAACATTATATTTCAAATCTACAGACTATGGATCCTTTTAGCCCGCTGGCATGAACAGAAATCATCACATTACAAGCTACTTACTGGCCTTTTAAATGTGCTACCTCTGTCCTTAAAATTAAATAAATGACATATTTGCAGTTTAATGCTACACATTAACCCATTCATTATAAGGGGGGTTGGGTTCTATGGGAAAATCCATCTCTTTCAGCCTTTCAACGTGCATGGTGGCACTCTGTACCATCGTACAATTCAATGGTGGTACATTGTGCACTTGTGTACTGTAATAATCAGGGCCGGATTTCCCACGAGGCCAACTGAGGCAGCAGGGAGTAGAGGGGCAGCAGGGGTGTGGAATTCCTATCTCCCGACGCCCGGGATATGCAGTTCCAGGCGCCGGGCGGGTAGGTGTTTTCTACATTTAGCCCTGCTTTGGGCAAAATGGGGTAAATGTACAGCGGGGAAGCCGCCACTTGCTTTGTACAAGTGATCTCGGCGAAGTTGCCGAGATCACTTGGATTGCAAGCTGCATACAGGGGGGAGTATTGAGGAACCTGGCATTGGGGCAGCAGAGATAGTAAATCCGGCCCTGGTAATAATATACAAATGCAGATTTTATTCTTGTATACTATAGTGGTGGAGAAATATACTATTATATATAGTAGCGGCATCTCCTATAATGTTTTATATTATAACAGCGTTGCATGCTGTCTGGAGACTACTGTCCAAAAAGAAGTAAATAAACGGGTGACCAATGACCGGGTAAAGGGTTTTTCTGTCATCGTGGTTATTGGTGACAGTCTGGTCACAGTAAGCTCCTCTTGCACGTGCTTCCTTTTAAAGGAGAACTATGAGATGAGTGATTTCCACTCACCTCATAGTTCTAGCCGACCTGTGACAATGAGACTGTCACAGGTCGGCTCAGTAGATCGGGAGGTGAACGAACACAAACCGGGTTCGCTCACCTCTCGATCCTGTCACGGCTCTCTGCTGTGACAGGGGGAGGGGCTGGATTCCCCGCTCCGATCTGCCAGTGCTGACTGGCGGAACGGACGGACGGACGGACTGGCGGAACGGACGGGGAGGGGGCGGTACAGCTGGCTCTGCCTCTAGATGGGCAGAGGCAGCCCATGGCTCTATGGGGAAAAACACTGACCCCATAGTTCTCCTTTTAATACACGAATACAAAATTTACAATTGTGCGCTCACTCAAGTGTGCATGAGTAATTTAAACATTACGAATCAGCATGTGCCCTTGTGCGTGGAGGTCCAGCACACCTGTAACATAGATCTACAGCTACATGTCCTAAAGGGGTTAAGGAATGTTTTCCATTTCCAGGCTGAGCACATCAATTGCTTGGCAGCATAATTATCTGCATTTAAAGTGGAGCAGAGTGGAAAATACAGACGCTGTCCCTAAGGTGGGTGAAGCATTTGCAGAATATTCTGATGATTGTATAAAGTTATGTAGAGCACTTGCTGAGGGATGTCAGTTGGATCGAATAGAGCTAGACGTGGCAATCTAGAGAGGCGGCGAGACTTGCTGAGCTCCCATTGATTCTATGGGTGGCACACTGTACCGGCATACATGTCAATGGTGGAACATTGCGCACTTGTATGCTGTAGTAATAAACAAGTACAGATTTTATTCTTGTATACTATAGTGATAGTGCTTTTGTATACAGTAGCGGCTTCACCTGTAATGTCTTATATTATAACGGCTTTGCATGCTACTGTTTGTGTGCTGTGCCAGAGACGCATTGTACACTGTTGCTGGCCATACACCAGTAGAACTTGTCTCCAAAAAAAATATTTCTCAATGTTTGTTCAATTTATATCCGGAATTTATTTAGCGCTAACAATTTACGCAGCGCTTTATATACGGCACATTGACATCAGTCCCTGCCCTCGAGGAGCTTACAATCTCAGGTCCCTATCTCGTATACTAGGGACAATTTAGACATGAGCCAATTAACCTACCAGCATGTTTTTGGAATGTAGGAGGAAATCAGAGTACCTTGGGGAAACCCACAGCAAGCACAGGGAGAACATGCTCCTTGCAGATAGTGTCCTGAGAGGGATTCGAACCGGGGACCCCCAATGCTGCAAGCCAGCACTAGTTAATGGGGTCAAATTGACAATTTCAACCATAGTGATGAAAAAAATGGAAGGAGTAGGATAGAAAAAGTTTCTCAAACAAAATTCTAACAGAACTCCGTCAAGTGTCTGGCATTATCGAATGTCCTGATGAGATTTTTCGTATAGACCTTCGTACGGCCGGCTTTACACTAAGCATTCATCGTCTGTCATTCACACGCTGAATTTTGAGTGCAGGGCAGCCTTTGCTCTCTCCCATTCCCCCACCCCCTCTCTCTCAAAGCTTGGGACAGCATGGGAACCAGATGGGGGAGGGGGAAGGGCAGGGAACGCCAGGATAACAAGGGCTTAGACCAGACAATGGCTGTCAAAGGACACAATTGCGGGGGTCTCCCAGTCTCAGCGGGGTAACGTGCAATCCTGCAGTAAATGCGGCATCTTGTTGGTACAGTGTGGCCCCTTGCCTGTGCAAACTGGATCTAAGCAGCCAAGTGAGATCTTAACTACTCAGTGTCCGTGTCCTGCTGTGTCAGGGCAGTGAGGAATACATTAGTCACGGATAAGCCTTCCCAGGCCTTTTACAAAAAAAATTAAAATCTATTTTTAGCCAAAATCCGATCTTACACAAAAATCCTCCAAGTGACATTTCCAAGAACTTCCCAAAATAACGCAAGCCTTAGTAATTGACCTGCTGATTCTGAGGAGTAATGAGGAGTCTTCATGCAAAACTTTTTTTTTTTAGCTTTGGATAGAGCAAAGAAAAGTTATAACCCTTCAGGCCTTTTTTTTTTACTGTCTTTGTCCCCACTTGGGAGGTTTTCCCACACTAGTTCTTTCTGAGGTTCACACGTATGAACGTATTAGGCTTGTCTTGCAAAATACGAGACGCTTGGTAACCATGCAGGAAGGTGGGCCGGGTCAGGTCTCTGGTTAATGAGCAGAATCTGGAGAGATTTCTACATCGTATGGAAGGGTGAAAAACAAAGTGACT
Source organism: Nanorana parkeri (assembly GCF_000935625.1). Taxonomy (NCBI): domain Eukaryota; kingdom Metazoa; phylum Chordata; class Amphibia; order Anura; family Dicroglossidae; genus Nanorana; species Nanorana parkeri. Next base: position 138,445 of record NW_017307688.1, read on the forward strand.
CCCTTCATTTTAAGGGCTCATTCACACAGGAATCGGCCGGCACGTACAGCTCCGTATCGGGCAGCTACCGGAAAGGACAGGTGCAGCGTGTGATTAGTACGCAGCCCCTGTCCTTCTCTATGGGACTACTCGGCCATATGCCGCCCTACGCTCACCTGCAGGTGCGGGTGAGTGTACTCATACGCTGACAGGATGCATTGTGTTTGCGTCTGAGCCGGGAAATACGCACACCCGTACGTATCTGCACTTGAGGTGAGCGTAGGGCGGCGTATGGCCGCATAGTCCCATAGAGAAGGACAGGGTCCGCGTACTAATCACACGCAGCACCTGTCCTTCCTGCGAGCTGCGCGATACGGCCGTGCACGCAGCGCGGAGCTGTACGTGCCGGCCGATTCCCGTGTGAAATGGAGGATTCAGGAGCGTCAATGCTGAATGTAGAGACTTTTATTCATCTGGTGAGGGCCCACAAGAACTTCTACGTCGCCAGTGATGCCCAATACAAGAACCATGGCAAGCAGCACATGGACTGGGAAAAAACTGTGTGTCAAGTTTTCCATAATTGGGATCTCCGACACAGGACACAAACATTAGGGAACAGTTGGACTATCCCACCATGTCATGGCATCTCCCTTAATGCGGTCATGTTGTAGACCACGAAGGGGTGGGGGGGCAGCAGCTGTGGATTCATAGAGAGCAAATGCCAGCTTTTTTTCTTAGAAGCAAAGTCAGCCATTGGGCAAGAAAAAGCCCTAAGCCGATACAAGAACGATAACGACATATGATGTCATAGATGATACTGCTTTCCATTGGCCAAAACAGAAATGCCTAAAGCTCTAAAACGCATGAAAAATTCTTCACAAATGCCTGAAACCGCTCAAGTTCAAGTGTGAAAGGGGGCTTATTATCTGTTGACTTTGCTGGTAGATCTATTTATTAATCCACTGTTCTTTCAACATGGTCTGCTCTGGTCTTCCCTTTACCACCCCATGCCCTCTTGTTGGCCACTTGGTGTGATTGCAGCCCTGCACGCTATAGTCATAATTCGCATAAAGGAACGTTGGGGGTCCCGCTTTACCCTGGAACTAAAGGGAACCTTCTTTCTGTACACTCCCGAGACTGTTTGTCTTTAAACCATTTCAATCAAAGCTGACCATCCTGGGCAATTCCAGTAGTGTTCTCTAGTTTGTCCCAACCCCTGTAACTGTTGCTTTTGATGGACAGCTTGGCCTGCATGTAAAAGTGGGGAAAAATATAAATAAAGGCATTCATATACTAAATATCATTATTTCAGGTATCAACCTCAAACCGTTACTAGAATATAATATTTTTTTGCTAGAGTGGGTAGGATGGAGGCACTGTCTACCACCCCCCTAGGAACATTATAAGTTATGAGCTCGGCTGTGCCCACATATGTGAAATTGTCCCCCGTTTGGACCAAGCAACTGTCATCCTACATATGTGGGCAGTCTCGGCAGTTCAATCACTTTCCAAATGTCAGTCATAAGGCAGAGTTTCTCCACTTCCTGCGCCATTGTGGTTGGCAGATCTTTCTGCACAGGAGTGATATGAGTAGCACCGTCGAACTGTTAACCTCAGTCAGTCAGCCCTTGGCTCTATACAGGAAACATATCCGCTTAGTAAATTCAAGATTGAGCATTAAATCTGGGTGACGGAGCCAATCCTGCCTTTTAGGAAAAGTCGTATTTTAAAAACCTAAATCCAACCATTTTTGAAGGTTTTGAACACCGTGGGAAAGAGTGAATTTCCATTATTAGGCATTTATTCCTTTCTGCAACCCCACTTGGGAGATTTTCCCTCACTTCCTGGCTCCAACACCTTTTATAAGAAATGTGAGCAGAGGTTGTCACCAGTACAGGAGACACAGCATGTTTCAGATTTCTGCCCTTCACCCTTCTAAAAATTGTGTCCATGGGATGGGTGGTGTGAAAGTTGTGAAACCAATATAGATAATCCATCCACATAATGACACCAAGGATGGGATTATGTAACCAGAACAGGGCGGCTCCACAACTTTTACACTTCCATTCTGTTCTTGGACAATGATCTTCCTTGACATGTTCCATGTAAGGTTGCCACCTGTCCAGTATTCACCCGGACAGTCCGGGTTTTGAATGCTGTGTCCGAGTTTCATGGCAGCAGAAACCCAGACACAAGATGTCAGGCAGACGGGCAACCACAATTAAGATAGGGGCTACTCTGCCCCCCCCCCCCCCATCCTGAAAATCTCGACTGCGATATTTACATATGAATGGGCGGCGCTATTTACATATGAATAAGCCGTGACTCATTCCCCCCCAAAAAATGTCCGCTCGTCACTAGTGTTTGGGTTTCGCGTGAAAAAGAGGTGGCAACCCTAGTTCCATGGTGGTTGGATAAAGGTATCTGAGACGCCTGTGTGGATATACAGGCTGATAAAGTATCTTCCCGACACTCATTAGAAGAAGTGGTTTTGGGGAACCTACGGAAAGTCTTCAACATTCAATAGAACAAGTCCATTTCAATATGACTAACTGCTAGCTGTACTGTTTCTTAATATAAAGAGGATACTGCAAGAGGAAACTGCTGTGCAATTTGTGTCTGGAAGTTTTGTTATGAGTTGGTCATGCATTTATTCCACCAGAATTGCTACAGTTTTGAGTCATGTAAGCTGCTAAAGTGTGTGCGTGGTGCGGTTGAAGCTTGATTGTTGATATGCATCTGAAATTCCAGTGTGGGGTTGTTACTTTTTTGTTTTTCTTTTTCATAAATTATTTTTATTAAAGGTTTTGTTGCATAAACAGAGTATAGGCCCTCACAGCCTTGAGAGCACACCGTTAGTAAAGTAAATAGTAAACAATTAAATTTAAAAAAAAAAACCCCAGTAAAAGGAACAACCCCTGAACATGGACCCCCCACCTCCTCCCCCCCAGTGGGGGTGTTACTTATTAAAGGAGAACTATGAGGTGAGTGATGTTTCACTCTGCCTCATAGTTCGAGCCGACGTGTGACAATGAAACTCGCACGTCGGCTCAATAGATCGGGAAGTGAGCGAACGCGTACCGTTGCTCGCTCACTTCTCGATATATCCCTGCAGAGAGCCGTGACTGTCACTCTGTCACCCTGCAGAGAGTCTGAGGAGAGACAGCCAGGAGAGAGAGAGAGAGAGAGAGAGATGCAGTAGTCACAGTAACAAGTTTATTGTGCTTGTTGTTTTTTAAATAAAGGTGTTTTTTTTGTTGGTAGAGCTCATTGAGCTCGTCATTTGGAAAGTATATGTCAAGACAAACAATTGTGGGCACCCCTGACCTAATGGGATTTGTGGTTGCACCACAGCTGGGGGGTCAGAGTTTGCCTACCCTGTGGTTTTAGGGGGCTTTGTAAGTGTTGTGGCTCGTGGTTTCCTTTTAACTGTTAAACTGTTAGGGTTAAAGAGGACCCATAAGTCCTGAAAATCTGAATCTCCAGAACTGTGCAGCCTTAGGGTGCCCACACACCTTACGATAATCGTACGATAATCGAGGGAAATCCCGCGATCGTAGGATTATCGTAAGGTGTGTGGAAGCCGTGCGACCTCTACTACTGTAAGGTCGCACGACTTTAAACTTACGAACACGTTCGAAAACCTGCCGAGCATCGTTCGATGTTCGGCGAGTGTGTAGCATGTTCGTAAGATAAAAGCCAGAGGGGACGGTGTGCGCAAGCGAACATTGCCCGTTCTGCATTGCGGTCATCGGAAGCTCTTCCCTCAGGGGAGCGGCTTGCGATCATCGCAAGTACGATCTGCCTGTCCAAGATAGGCAGATCGTACGTTTTTTTTAAGTACCTTACAACCATCGCAAGACAAAAGTCTTGCGATGGTTGTAAGGTGTGTGCCCAGCCTTACTTCTAAGGGACTGGTGTGCGTGCTGTTATTTACTGATTTTCTCTCCTGGTCACAGCAGAAGTGTCAGCTCAGTGTCAGGCTGGAAGGCCCCATTGGCGGCTGAAGATAGAGTGGTCATGCAGCTTGGCATTTCTAGCTCTATGGCCACGTTCACAAGTTTAGTAACTGCGACACGCTGTTCGGTTGACCTGTACAAAGTCGCGTGTTTTCTGATGACCCTGAAAACAAAACCGGGAAGTGAAAGGGATATGTTTAACAGGGCACGGAAGTCACAAGAATACATCCTGACACATCTGAAAAGTAACTTATGCAATGTTATAGTCTATTTATTCGTGACGTGTCACTAGAACAGATGACTGTTCCTAATAATCGCCGGTTCCTTGACATTGGGAGGTACATTCAGTGATGGGTCGGAGTAGTGAATTAAAATATCTTTATGAACTTGCTGGAAATTTTAGATGAATGGCTTGATCTTGACTCGTTCAGCAGATACAAATGAGAACTCAATGTCATGCAAGGACACCGCTGATTCAGCAGATAACAATTGCAAACGGGTCCCTGGTCTGTAATTCATTTAATATCTCATTACGGCTTAAAGTGCATGTCCTGCCAAAACTTTATTTTTTTAAAAGTTTTGCATAGAGTAGGGAAGTGTTAGACCCTTTATTGTGATTTTATTGATGCCTCGTTTCCTGCTGGGGGAATTCCCCCTCTGTTGACCGTTTTCGCAAGGGCAGAAAGTGATGAAAAAGAGTTTACCAGAACAGGAGGTGAGGGTAAATATTCCAATGGGGACACCTGTTCTGGTGATAAAAGTCTAAAGGGTTATTTTCCTCTTTCACTTCCTGTTGCATTTCTGGGACAGTAAGTGAAGGGAAATCTCTCCTTTACAGACTGGAGAAGGTAACCTGGGAAACCTACACTCAAGCGGCGGCCATATTGAGTGGGGCACGTGAGATTAATAACGTGCTGGATTAGTGTGATCCTAGTTCATTTTAATACTTCATTGCTGTGCTGTATGTATATAGGGAAATGCCGCGGCTGGCGTTCATGCAGAAGAGCTTTCTTGTCCAAACCTCTTAGTTCGAACTAAACCGGAAATCGGGCAGTTGGAGAACTCGATAAGTTGGAACTTTCGATAGAACACCGGCATGTGTTCTTAGCTTGAACTTATGCTATCAAACCTCAGCTCCAAGAGTCATCTGCGGCCAACTTTGCAAAGTGAAATAAGGTGGTGGGGATTTCAATCTGTGATCGGCAAAGCTTCATGTTCCTTGCTGGTTGGAGAGTTCTGACTCAATAGTGGGTGTGTCGGGTCAGGTGTGGGATATCTGCAGAGAGACTACTGCTTTAACACAGAGAAAGCAAGGGTCCTTCTCTGTAGCATGCTGGCAGGGGACTGGCTTTTCTACGCACGCTGTAACTACTTTCTTAAGATATGAACCGGAGGACACTTTTTTTTTTTTTTTTAATGCGTCTGAAATGTGTCTGAAAATTCAGTTGGGCTTTGAAGCTGAACTCCAGGAATTACACATAAAACGCAAGGGATGCACCAATACTAGTATTGGTATTGGTATCGGTGCCGATACTGAGTATTTGGGCGAGTACTCATACTCGCCCAAGAGCTCCGATACCCGATACTTACCCCCGATATCGGAACTTCTGTTCATAGGGAGATTTTTCTCTGACCGGCAGTGCCCCGAGGGAACATGAAGCCGGCTTCCCAGCCAATCAGGAAGCCGGGTGGCAGGGGAGTAATGACTCGCCGCCCAGCTTACTGGTTGGCCAGAAAGCCGGCTCCATGCTGTTTGACCAGCTTGCATGTCGATTGGACGGGAAACTGGCTTCCCTGTCAATCTGCATGGAGCCCGGACGGAGGGTAATGAATACGCCGCCTGGGTTCCTGATGGGCCCGTGAAGCTGTCTCCTTGCTAGCAAAAGTACTGGTAACGGTACTCGGTATCGGTGAGTACCGAATGATAAATATCGGCCCTCGTACTCGATACCGAGAAACTGGTACTGGTGCATCCCTATAAAACACCTTTGCAGTGAAGGGTTGTTGTGTCTAAGGGTAGAGGGGTAAGGTTACCTTATTTCTTTCTCTGGCAGGCTTCGGTGCTCCAGATTGTGGGTCGGGCCCTCGCCATTCTCAGCTACAATGAACGGCTATTGGTCCTGCATTGTACTTGAAGACATCAGATTGAGACTGCCAGCCGGAGCACCTTAGAGGAGAGACTGCAAGGGGCCTTGTCACACAGCATGGAGGATACCTGCTGGGGTGAGAAGTAAGGTAAGTATTACCTTAACACTTTCTCTGCCAAGCCCTCGAACATTTTGCACCTCAGCTGGCCACGCCATTTTTGCAAATTTTCCCATTGATTTTCAACTGCTGCGTTGCTAGCGTTTTGTAAAAGACCCCCAAAACCACATATTTTCTAAAAGCGCAGGCCCGGTAGAATAAAAAGATGGTGCCATTACATTTGTAGGCCCTGCGATAATTGCGCAAATGTTTCTCAAAATAACATTAAACCGATAAAACTACACAATTCAATTGATAAAGCACTAAAATCGGTATCCATGCACACAAAAAAACTAAATCTAAAAGATAAAACTGTATTGAGTTAATAAATAACAAATATTTTGACATTTTAAATTGCGCATTTTTGCCAAAAAGGTAAAAAAAAATGAACAGCTATTAATTTAACACGGACCGTCTGGGGGAACAGTTCTGGTATAAGTTCATGGTCGCTTATAGCAGAACTGTAAATGCCAGTGCCGTAAGGCATACTGACCTGGCCACCTGAGAACAGTTTTGTTCCGCCGTATGCCTTACGGCGGTGGCAGCGAAAGGGTTAAAGTATTGTCCTGTGCTTGCCTTATTCCATTAGTGACTGGTTCTCTTTAAATCCACCATGTCTCTAATAACGCTCGCTATTAACATGGGTTGCAGTAATGATATCGTGAAGACATTTGCAGCTGCAAGTACATGTTGTGAAATGCGAGCGGCAGTTTCCCAGAGGCGAACACATGCCGTAGTAACGTGCGGGGAGATAATCGTCCCTTTTCTAAACTTAGCTGGGAACCGGGGATGTCCTGGATCTGGGACGGGTTCCAGCAGCTCGTCCGTTACGGCTCCTGGTAAGACCTAGCGCTGGGCATTGAAAAGATCAGCGAGGGACAAAATTCCTCCCTCCACGTCGTATCACATGACCTACAACGACCGTACCGTGGACGAGAAAGTATTAGTATAGAGTAGTATATTAAAATAAATGAAATCTCCAGTTGCATTAAAGTGATTAGGTGTGTGTGTGTGTGTGTGTGTGTGTGCGCGCGTGTGTGTGCGTGCGTGTGTGTGTGTATCCCAGCTTCTGGGAGGTACGTGTGACATCCTCATGCCGTACTGCTCCCTTCTGGGATAGCTGGACACTCAAGATCTCTTTTAAAATTCACGCCAGCCCATCGCAGGAATGCATTGTTGGGGGATTGCAAGTGGGCAGCAGGCAATGGCGGGGGTCCAAAACATCACCCACAGCTTCCGGAAGCTGGGACAGAGGTGAGTAGTTTTTTAATTTGATCTTTTGTGATATCGTTAGGGCCCATGCACATAAAACTGGAGCAGGCAGAATTTGGAGCAGTTGCTCATGGCTTCTCTTTTCAGTTAAGCTTTAAAAATGAAAGAGGTGATTGGTTGCCATGGACAACTGCTCCAGATTCTGCCTGCTCCAGTTTTGATGAATTCCCCTAATTGTGTACCTATCAGTGCAGCGTTTTTGTTGTTGTTTTTTTTAATGGATCTGAATGTGGGTGTATTGTTTTGTATGGGCCCACACACACAGTGTGTAAAGATGAGTATACGTGAGCTGTGTTCGGATCTGTGAAATCAAAACAGAAAAATCTGCGTCTGAGGTCCCGCGTATGGACCATATTTCACACTGTACACCATGTAAACATTTGTGCTACTGTTTACATGTGAACAGAGCAAATGGACTCTATTGGAGCTGCCTGCGGCCTAGCAACCATGGACGGCAGGCAGCAGGAGCCACCTACAAACCTTCGTTGCTAGGATGCAGGCAACTCAAGGTGCCTAGAGTGCCTTGCTGCTGGGATGCAGGCCGCTCCCGCCTCCTAGCTCCCTTCGTTGCTAAGAAACAGGTGGCCCAAGCTGGCCTGTAACAGCTGAGCGCGACCTGAAACAGAGAAACGTCGACCAGAAACATCCCAGATCCATTTGGTCTAGTAAAACCTAACTAAAATAAAACTGAACGGTGTATGCAGAGGTTGAAGGGTGGGGTGCTGAGGTCCAACTCCCACGGGGCCACTTCATGAACAGGCCCTTACAATCTTTCCATAAGTGTATATGAGCATTTACAATAGTTTAGGCCTTTTATTTACCTATAAAAGCCTTGTGTAGATACCAAATGCACGGAGACTGCTGCTGGGTGCCGCCATCTTGGATGTGATGTCAGCGTTCCTAGCAGACTTGTAGCAGGGGTAGCCAGCTTTGGCCCTCCATCTATGGTAAAACTACAAATCCCATGCGGCATTGCAAGACTCTACAGGCATGACTCCCAGAGGCAGATGCATGCTGGTATATGTAGTTTCACCACAGCTGGTAGGCTAGGGTTGCCACCTTTTCTTCAAGTGAAACCTAAACATTCTAGCAACGTGCTGAAATTTTTTGGGGAAAATTATTCGTGTCTTATTCCTCTGTAAATAACGCCACCCATTCATATGTATATATCACAGTTGAGACTATTTTCAGTGGGGGGGGGTGTCAGTAGCGCCTATCTTAATTTTGGTTACCCCTGTCTGCCTGACATCTTGTGTCCGGGTGTCTGCTGCCATGAAACCTGGGCACAGCATTCAAAACCCGGACTGTCCTGTTGAGTCCTGGACAGGTGGCAACCCTATGGTAAGTTTGACTACCCCTGCTCTATAGTATTTTCCATCATTTATTCCTCTGCATCTACATAAAAGGTTATGTAAGGAGGAAAGAGATGGAGGAGCTGGGCCAACACAGACAGTGATTGGACACTCCCAGAAAAGGGAGGGGACTGGGGTAGGGAATTGACTCATCTGAAGCAGTCAAACCTTCTAGGAAGTTCAGATTCACATTGCAAGTGAATTTAAAAAAAATCATTTATGGAAAGGGAAAACGCTGCAGGTCATACACTTGGATTTGCTTCACTTAGCAAGTAAGCCAGATGGTGGGACATCAGAATTCCTGAACTGTCCGGGGGCCCAGCACGTGCCAAATCGTTGCCCATTTCCAGTTTGATAGCTGTGGATACGTTGTGCTTTCTTTCCAGTGACTCACATTGAAAAACAATATTCCCCTCCGGTAACTGGAACCCTCCCCGCGCTCTAACATATGGGG
>NW_017307688.1:147733-168649 GCF_000935625.1 Nanorana parkeri
GCATTATAATTTAAAGCTGAACTCCAGGAAAGCAGCTAAATTCACCGATCAAATACATCCATGCCGGCAGTGTAACCGGCTACAGGATATGTATTCCTGTCCATCCAGTTCTGCCATTTACACACCTCTACCCCACAGCACAGCCCTGTCTGGCAAGGCAGGAGACCTTTTTTTTTTTTTTTTCTGCTGCAGTTGAGTGACACTTGAAGGTCTTGCCCCTCCTCCAGCCTGTGATTGGACAATGAAAGGAGAAGCAGCAGACTGATGAGCTTATCTCTCTTGTTACTCTGCTCTTTCCTCCTATCAGCTTGCATTGCAGCACAGCTGACTGGTTTCTTGTTCCGCTTCCCCCTCTCCCATTCTGAGCACTGCTGTACAGTGATGGCAAGGGGCTATGACCGAATCATAAGTGGATTGGGTGCGCTGCAGTATGCCTGCTGGTTTCTTCAGGGGTGCCTCAAAATGTTGTGGTTGAGGGACTGTTAGGTGAAGGGGGGTGCTGATGTGAAGGGGCGGTGGGGGGTCTTGATTTGAAAGGGTCACTTTGATGTATAGGGGCAAACCCACTTTTTTGAGTGGGGTTCCCCCAGGCCCGGATTTACCACTAGGCAGGGTCAGGATAGGCACATGCCTACAGGCGCCCTCCATAGAGGGGCGCTGTGCAGGTCCCTACTCTGCCTAATTCCCGGTGTTGTGTCAAGAAACAAGACCAGCAATAGCAAGGAGGCTGCACAGTTCCTATAGGCCAGTGGGGTCTATAGGAACTGCCTGCTTCCGCAAACACAGGGGAAGGACCCCGGCGCTGCTTAAGGCTGCCCTGTAAAATGTCTGTCTGATGCGGGCAGGTGTTTAGGGCAGCGTTACGCGACGCCGGGGTCCTTCTCTGATGTGTGAAAGCCGGCGGGTCACTCAGCAGGTAAGGGCGCCAGCTCAGGCTAAACAGATTTCCATTCGTGCCTACAGGGGCCTGAAATGGAAATCCGGCCCTGGCTCCCCTTTAAAATCTACGACATTTTAGACCGGGGAACCTCGAGATATTGCAGACTTCTAAAGGGTGCCGTGACTGAAAAAACGTTGAGTAACGCTGAACTAGACCATACATGTGATAGGACTGGGTTCAGCTTTGCATGTTGATCTCTGCATCATCGGTGACTTTTTGGAGTTGCACGCCCCAGGGCCATCATCTGATTGGTGAGTCACTGACACAATGTCAACATTTCTATAGGTACCTCATGGCACCTTTTACGTTTATGTTTGCATTCACTACAGGGGCGGTTCCCTCTATAGCGCTATAGATAGATAGTTGTAGCACCAGCAGAGGTGTGATATATGGATTTTCATTAATATAGACTTAGAGCAGATTAAATCATCACCTCTATCATTATAAACCACCAATTAATTAAGATATCAGCTTTGTTATATAATAATGATTATATTATCCAAATTAAGAATATAGTACAACGACAAAGCCCAATTATACCGGGACTGTCCTCAGGGTTTGAGTATGATTAGGAGGTTATATTATGAGATTTCTTATTTGATTATATTAATATTAAATGTGTGTGTATAATTATATATGTATATATATATATATCTATATATATATATATAGATAACATACAAATGGGCTGGGGGGCGGAGCCATACCCATTCATATGCTGCCATGTATTGGTGTCAGGAAAGGAAACTTACCGATAGGGTAAGTATATAATTTTCAGTTTTTCTGACACCCACATGGCAGCATACAAATGGGCTGGGGGCGGGGCCATACTCATTCGTATGCTGCCATGTATTGGCGACAGGAAAGGAAAACTGCCTCGGTACTCTTCTCCGGAGCTCTCAGTACTGATGCAAGCAGTGGTCTGACTCTTCAGAGCAGTTGTGGAAATATCAAAATGCCTTCATAAACGGGTGTCAGTGTGGGGGAGTAGGTGTTCCTAGGCAGGCTGCACTTAAAGGAGAACTATGGGGTTAAGGCTTTTCCCCCATAGTTCTCCTTAGGGTAACAGGAGGACACAAACTAGCGTCCTCCCGTCATCCTAGGCTCAGTATACCACGAGCTGCTGCTTGCGGTATACTGAGACGCTGAAGCGGATCCCGACAATTGTGCCGGGATCCGCCCAGCTGCGTGACTGACAGCTGGTTCTGCCTATCTAGAGGCAGAGTCGGCTGTGCCCGCCCCCTCCCCCGTCCGTTCCGCCAGTCAGCGCTGGCGGATTGGAGCGGGGAGGGGGGAATGGAGCCCCTCCCCTGTCACGGCAGAGAGCCGTGACAGGATCGAGAGGGGAGGGAACGCCGGGATGTGTTCCCTCACCTCCCGATCTACTGAGCTGACCTGTGACAGTCTCATTGTCGCAGGCCGGCTATAACTATGAGGTGAGTAAAAAGCACTCACCTCATAGTTCTCCTTTAATGCAGTCCCTCCCCTCTAGGTAAATTCTACATGTGATGCCTCGGGACTGAATGGACAGAAATACAAATCCATTGGCAGGTAAAAGAACTCCTGTTAGATCTGTGTTTAGCTGTTGCTTTTGTTCTGCAATTATTTGTTTTGAATCAGATTGACTTTAAACAATGTATCGCTGTGCCGTTCCTCCGTTGGAGAACCGTTCCCAGCCATAGTAACGTGAGTCACTGATTGTCACACCTTCCCAGCACCTGCCTCCTGCTTGTTATTAGAGTCTTACAAATACACTTCACCTGTCAGGGCTCGTTCAGGCTTGTTGCTCTGCAGTGCGTTATACGGCATCCGTGTCACCTTAGGCGGCTCTCTTAGCTTGGCTTTCCTGAACTTCCTGTCCAGTACAAGAGCACGATTTTTTTTCGGTACTCGCGGATACAGAGTACTGGAAGTCCCATTCAGGAAGTCAGGCGGCATATAATGACTCCCGATTAGCAGGCATCAGCACACATACCAATACTAATATCTCGGTGCACAGGGGCGTCCCGAGGCTGGGTGACACCCGGAGCGGTAACCGAGTGTCATCCTGCCGAGGCGCAGTGATGTCACCACGCGCGTGCGCGATGACGTCATCGCGCACGCGCGGCAGTATTCCGATACCTGCCGGCGGCCATCTTGGTGATGGACGCCGGCAGAGAGAGGAGGGGACATTCACCCGGCGGGATAAGGTATGCCGCCGAGTCCCCTCCTCTCTCCTGATACTGTCGGGCGTTCGGTCCATGACCGAGCGCCCGACTTTTCAGAGGGGGGGTGGCACCAAAATGACTCAGTCATTTTGGTGTCACCCCTCCAATGGTGTCACCCGGGTGCGGGCCGCACCCCCCTTGTGACGCCACTGTCGGTGCATCCCTAGTGGAGACACACACAGCTTACTAGCGCACACAAATGTGGCTCCATAGGACCATGCAAGGGAAAGGAGCCCCCCTAAAACAGGACATCGGGGCAAGTGCTCAGGTATGTGAAGGCCCTCAACTTCTATTTAGAGGTATTTATGGAGAACAAAGAAATTTAAGCTTAAAGAGGAGCTCCGGGGATGTCAAAAGTTAACCCTTGCAGTGGGACTACCCCTGCACTGCAAGGGTTAACCATGTTTTTCTCTAGGGGGCTCAAATAAAATTTATACTCACCTGATCTTCGATCCCGCTGGCTGCTAGACCAGTCCCCACAGCCTTTTCTCCCCCGGGCTCCGGCGGTCTAAGGATCCGTGACATCATCATGTCTAATGCAGGTCCCTTGACTTCCATCAGACGTGAGGAACCTGAGGGACATACCACAACTGGGGGGTTAAGAGGTGAGATGGGAGGGGAGGAGAGGCGAGCACTTACCGTCACAGGACCGAGGATCAGGTGACTATATCTTCTTTATTCCACCCCCTAGAGAAAAATGAGCGGTTAACCCTTGCGGTGTGTGGGTAGCCCTTCTGCAAGGGTTAACCTTTTTGCATACCTGGAGTTCTCCTTTAAAGTAACTGAACTCACTTATCATATGTTATGATGTATTCATGAAAGCGGAGCGTTCCTTTAAATGTATCATGTACATGACCGGAGCACACCCTGAAACTTGAACGCGGCTCTGGAATAATCTCACTGCCGCGTCCTCTTTCAGCGCTCAGCCAGTTAATCGGCGAGGAGTCTGGTATGCGTTTTGGGTTGGAGCAGCACGCGGTAACTGATCTCCCCTCCTCGCTGGGTACGAGTACAGACAGGGGAGGGATACGCCGTGTGCTTGGCCTCTCCCCACAATGCTATGTCTGTTCACATGTGCCGCAGCTGTTGGCCTCGTTTCCCCCATCTGCGTGTGTCCGCTCGGCCTGGCTCGGCTCCCCGTCCCTACGCTACGCACAGCGCAAACACATGCGAGCGCACCGGTCACATCGCCAGCGGCGCTTTGCCAGTTGCAAGGAGGATTCTAAATATTTAGATTAATGCGGCATCTGCCAAGTCTTTGCCTGCTAAGGGGATCTGGGACCTTGGTGCCCAACCTGCGGCCCTGGGGCCACATGCGGACATTCTATGTTTCTGAAGGCAGTGAAGGAAAACTGTTCTTTAGACCGATGTCTGGTAGTTCAACGGTTTTTTCTGTGCTGGCCATCGCTTTTCTGTTTTTCTCTCGCCTTTCTCTGACCATCTCCTGTATTAAGTCTGGGGGGTAACATACCCCAAGTCTCTAGCAGTCTTCTGACATATGTCTCCTTCTATAGCATGTGCACAGTCTCTGACCATCTCCTATTGCAGGTCTGCAGTCTCTGACCATCTCTTGTATCAGGTCTCCAGTCTCTGACCATCTCTTGTATCATGTCTGCAGTCTGTGACCATCTCCTGATGCAGGTCTGCCATCACTGGCCATCTCCTGATGCAGGTCTGTGGTCACTGGCCATCTCCTGACGCAGGTCTGCCGTCTCTGGCCGCCTCCTGCGGCAGGTCTGCCGTCTCTGGCCGCCTCCTGCGGCAGGTCTGCCGTCTCTGGCCGCCTCCTGCGGCTGATCTGCACTAAGTGACACAGAGGTCAGCCAATGGTGTTGCAAGAAAAAGGAAATCTAAGGCTGCATGCAGCCTTATCATTCTGTGTTTGTCTCTCCTGTAGCCTGTGTCAGTAAACTGTCAGGGTTGCTGTATACTCATTGCTGACACTGGTTGCTATAGTCACAGGGAACTTTTTATTTATCTCGTCTGTCATAACCTGCTGAGATAAAACCGGTTTGTTTTTTTGGAAGTCACAGCGCTCCGCAGTCATGAGACTACATCAGCTGACTGGACATTCCCGGAGTCGGTGCCGTTCTCCCCTTTGAGGTCCGATAGCCAGCCTGGTCACATGATCTCAGGAAAATGGAGTCACAGGGGCTAAAAAAAATGCCAGATAGCCGCCGGCAGTGAAGTAACGGAGGCACCCACCCTGGTGCCTCCGATGCGTCAAATGAAGCAGATCTACTCACCTGATCCTCAGTACCGTAGTAGATGGCGCTGAGCTCTCTACCACTCATCTCTCCAACTATGGACTGTTCCTTGGCTTCCTCACGTCTAATGCAAGTCAATGGATTTGCATAAGATTTGATGATGTCACTGGTCCTTAAGCTGCCGAAGCCAGCTGTGGGGACCGATCTAGCAGCCCAGTGGGACCGAGGGTTGGGTGTATATCTGCCTCATCTGTGTCCCCCCCGTCCCCCATACAAAATGATCACTTAACCCTTGCAGTGCTGAGGTAGCCCCACTTCCAATGCTGTTTCAACAGATCAAAAAGGAGCGAATAAGAGAATGTATATGTACTTTTAGTTGTCCTTCCCTTCGCCCCGAGTTCCATGTGCTAGAAGCCCTTTGGCCATGAGCTGCTGCTCCCTTTTTTTTTTCCTTTCTGAACGTGCCTGAGAAAAAAGCACTTTTGGTTTTATGATTAAACTTTCAGCGCTGGAAGGAATGAGCCGCCTTTCCAAGCGAGGCCCCAATGAATGTCCCATCGAGTGTTTATTAGGTGAAAGCCGATTGGTCCAAAGTTGTTAAAGCGATAACACGCAGCTCCATCACTGCTCTCCTGGTATCATTAATAGGGAACACAGTGATTGGAGAGAGAGGCTGTGAAGCTGGAATGGCTGGAAGGGATGATGGGGCTTTTAATGGCTGGGTTTGACCCCCGGGGGCCGAGGTGTCACCTAAAGCCCAACTCCAGGCTGCTGTTATATTTAAGGCTGCAGCTAAAGATTACTTTCATAATCGATTAGTTACCCGATTACTTTTTTCAACTAATCGATTGGTTGTATTAAAAAAAATCCTCTCTCGCGCGCTCTCCTTCCCCAACCAACTAATCGATGATGAGAATAGTTGCCAACTATTCTCATTATCGATTTAGTCGATTAGTTGTTGTATCTCTAGTTATATTTACCCATTACCCCTTGTGTGCAGTGCAGGCAATCTCAGCTCTCCAGCTGTGGTATAACTACAAATCCCAGCATGCATCATCCTCTGGGAGTCATGCCTGTGGCCCGTCAGTCTTGCAATGGCTCATTGGGCTTGTAGTTTCAACAAGTGCCAAGGTTGCCCACCCTGGTAAAATGTTAATTTGGCTAGGGGGGTAAGTACCAATACCTTACCTTTCACCCTCCTGGGGGCCTGCACTATTTTCTGCTGTCCAACGTTCTGGGTTGAGGGTTGTAGGTGAGCAGGACTGCTTGTCTTTCATTGTATGTGATGACTTTGGAGAGCTGCTGACCGTCCGGACAGCGAAGGGAAAAGGCTTTGTGAAACCGGAGAAGAGGAAGCCTGCAGGAGTAAGGGATAAGGGAAGTATCCTTGCCTCCAGCCAAATTAGCTTTTAACCCAAATAGATGTCCCCATTGCAGGGCCGTAACTACAGATCACAGGGCCCCATAGCAAAAATATGATGGGCCCCCCCAATTACCTCTCTCTGAGCTGTGAGTAATGATGCCAAGATCCCAAAGACTCCTCTTGTGCCTCTGAAGTTGTTTCTACACTGTAGACATTGCAGCGGATTAGAGTTGTGATCAGCTGCAACCACTCCAACCCTTAATGATACCGTACTGTATTATCTTCACATCTTCTAGGTTTAATTTGCCTCAACAACCTAATGGGGCCCCCTTCCACCCCAGGCCCCATAGCAGCCACCTGGGCTGCTATAGGATTATAAATCAAGTGAATTATCATAGGTAATGAGATACATCTCAGATTAGGTGGATACAGATGATATTATTTATGAAATGACCCGTAGGTCATTCATATTCAATCCTAAACAGGAGTTAACTTTTTGAAGAATGTTAGTATAACATTGCGCAAACTGTTGGCGCTATATAAATCCTGTATAATAATAGTATAAGTTTACACCTTTTTAGTGTTTTTTTGTTTTGTTTGTTTACTAATGTCCCAAGAAGGTAACAAGTTTGTTAGTTCCATAGGGAACTGGCAGGTCTTTCGGTTATACAGTTCACGGGTTTAAAAAAAGGAAGTCGCAGTATGTGTTGGGGGAGAAGGTAAAAGCGGACCCTCTATTGGAAGGACCATTATATTTTTGCTAGCCCTTGGCCCCCTCTCCAACAGAAAAGGCTTTGAAAAACCTTTGCAAACAAGGCCGGGTGAACGTCCCCTCCTCTCTCTGCCAGCGGACATCACCAAGACGGCCGCCGACGGGCGTCAATAAAACAGCCGCGCATGTGCAATGAGATCATCGTGCGCGGCAACGTCACGGCGGGGTTTCACCCAGTCTCCGCTCCGGGTGTCACCCATCCTCGGGACGCCCCTGGAGGTAGCCCCACTGTAAGGGTTAGTTGTTACAATTCCTGAAGTACCCCTTTCATGAAGTGTTATTTTGTGACACTTTGCACGGTTTCAGCAAACCCCACCTTAAACCTTTATCGGAGCACGATCACCGCACATGGAAATGCTGCGAGCCATTATGAACGGGGCCCTAAGAGGGACAAATTTCCAAGCCGGAGTTTTAAGGCAAAAGTCCATCAATACAATGTGCACAAAAGCCATGACTATAGAGACTCTTACAAATTATACATTAGTAGATAAGACAATGGCGTGCGATGTCTTCCTCGGAATATAGGCGTGACGCTACAATTGGCCTATGTGTCTTCCATAATCTGATTATGTGCTTTAACCAGTCCCTTTAACATTCCCGGTGTCTTGTCCCGTGTTCTGACAAAGCCTATACATTTTCTTCGAGGGCTCGCTGTCTGGCTGGGAGAGGGGTGGAGGCCTGGGAACTCCGCTCTGGTTAAGTTAATTTCCATAGACATAATAGCGGCACAGACTCAAAGGGTCAGATGCGGACATGGCTCCTCCAGCTGCCAGGCCCGGGCCCTTCTGCGGCTTTTGTTGCCAGCTCCCGTGGCTAGTTCATTGAGGCTGGCGCATGGGGCACGGTGACAACAGAGGGAGCGCCCCGCTGCATTGAGAGGCACAGAGGCCGCATTGTTCGGCGTGCGTAAGAAAAGCTCCGTCTCCCAGCCCTCTCCTGACACAATGCATATAATAACACGCTGCTGAGACAAAGGACAGGTCCTCCTCTCTCAAGCTCCCTGTGTTGACACAAAGGGACATCTTGCAGCACTCAAATCCATCTATTCACATTCAGGCCTGACGGAGCCTCCCGTGTGACAATGTGACCCTGAATTATCGGGGAATCCCACAAATCCTCCCGAATGTACAATGACTGTGACACAAGTTTAGAAAAAAAAAAAACCCCAACACGACTCATGACAAAGCTGACGCCTCTAATTTGGGACAAATTCTCACTGCTGCTTTCATTGTGCATTGTTCCTCTTTCAGTCCTGTTGTGGAAGTCTCGTCAGATACTTTGTGACCAGTTCTTGTGAAAGTTTTCATTCTTGTGTCTTTTTATATCTTTTTGGGGTTTTTTTTTTTGTTTTTTGTTTTTTGAGCTGTTTGATTTTGCTTTTTGTTACATTTATGTTCAGCACCATTTTACGAAAGACTATCCAGAGGAACACCTATTCTTCCTGTATGGTTTGGGCTTATTTAAATGTTGTGATTGGAGTTATAAATAAAGGTATTTCACCAGCACACACTTGAAAAAATCTTTAAAGTATTGATATGTTTATTCAATACCAGATGTACTGTCATACGGTGCTAACGTACGCACGGGGATCCTTCATCAGAGCGACAGTGACACTGAATTATACTGTCGCTCTGATGAAGTATCCCCACTGGACTTGAAAAAGATTTTTTTCAAGTGTGTGTCGGTGAAATAGCTTTATCACTAGTGTTTGCACGGCGCCATCCGTGTGGTCACCTTGAGCATCACATATACCTTGTGGGCTTTGAGACCGTGGCAGTGAGAATGGGATTTGGACTTTGCTTTGAGATATGACAAAAATTAAAATCTTAAGCTCATAGATGAGGATTAGTCCCGGTTCACACTGAGCGTTTTGTATAGTGTTTTCTGCCCTAAAAAATGCTCAAAGAATCTGCCTCCCCAAAAATCCTATTTATTTATATGGCCCTATGAGGGCAGGTAGGGGACCAAGCTGTATTTCTTTATATAGTAATATACATATTAGAAAATTACCGTTTTTATTTATGTATTGAAAAATAATATGTATCTTGATAAGATGAGTGGAGACGTTGGCAGTGGGATAAACTCATCGGTCTTCTGCTGAGAAAGGTCCTTCCCCTTCCCCCAAAAAAACCCTTTTTCTGGAGTCCCGGATTAAATAAACCCATATGTGTCACATGTAGAAGATATAAACTGGGCGTTGAGATGCGGGACAGAAGTGTGTTAGGAAAACAAGACTCGGGCTCCCCAGGCTGTGAGGTGTCTCGGCTTGTCCCGCAGTTACACACGCTGCAGATGCCGCTGCAGATGCCGTTTAATAATCTCATAACCGAACAACCGTGAAATTGCAAGTTTAGTATATCGGGGCCGGATTAACCCCTCCATTACCATCTGCGTCACTCTGTCTCTCACTCCAACAGTGACAGGTCAGCATTGCAATCTTTGCTCTGTCTGATGCCACCATCTCCCCTGGCCAGCGGTATAACTATGGATCATGGGGCCTGCAGCAAAATATTGATGCCCCCCCTCCCTGGCAACTTTTCTCTGTGGCCAACTGTGACAATATGGGTCACTGCTCTAATATATAGCATGCCAATAATAGGAGTTGTAGTCTCAATAATAAGAGTTATCACTATATTTTATATTGTGACTTAATTTCTAATGCTCCTGCACACAATGAATGTATATCCATCAAATGAACTGGATTTTTTCTTTGCAGAACTACAAACCTCAGCTCGGTTTTAGCTGAGGAGACCCTCTGGGATTTGTTTACTGCATAAGGCATACAGGGTTTATAGTGATGTAGTGGTTAGCACTTTTGCCGTGCAGCCTCTCGGGGTCCCCAGTTCAAATCCCGGTCAGGACACTATTTTTATAAGTAGTTTGCATGTTCATGTGCTTGCGTGGGTTTCCTCCCACACTCCAAAGACATGCTGGAAGGTTAATTGGTTCCTGTCTAAATTGTCCCTGTATGTGTATGCAATAGGGACCTTAGATTGTAAGTCCCTTGAGGGCAGGGACTGACATGAATGTGCACGTAGAAAAAAATTGCCAATAAATTAATTTTAGAGTGACCGGGCTGCAGCCAAGTTTTTTTGGTAATAAATCCAAGTTGCTAAGACAGCTAAACAAATGCTCCTTACTGCTTGGAGGGCATCTATGACTATCATTGATCATAGTCATTGTTTATGACTCCTAACTTCTGCTTTTCTAGACTGTGGTCCTTACAGTTTAATTTGCTTCAACTTCCCAATGGGGGCCTCCCTCCCACCCCACGCCCCGTAGAAGCCACAGGGGCAACTATGGCTATAATTACGCCGCAGTCCCTGACTATTCTTCCGGGTCCCACTGTGATTCTCTTCTGCTCATCTGCCATTGGATGGCCATTGAGCATTTCTTTTTTTGGGAGGCGGGCGAACAAAGCTTTTGGTTCCCGTGACAACTTTGAAGGTTGAACACGTTGACAAATTGAGCTTCAGTCACTACACATACTCTTTTCAAGGGCACTTTCACACCATTTTCCAGACCAGATCTAGTCCGGAAAATAGTGTGAACCTGCCCGCAGTTCCAGTGCATTCTAGACCAGACACAATAAGACGTGCAGTATTTTTCTGGTCTGGAACAGACTGCGCTGGTCTGAAGAGAGGCTGTGTGTGAGTTGTGCGTTCATGTGTATGTAAGAGTCCCTGTGTGGTCTAGTATTTAAGAGTACCTGTTCTCCTGTATTTTACAGTCTCTTAGGAAGTCATTGCATATTCTCTAATGTTCTATAATTCCTAACCAGGATTTTATTTTCTTCTCAGGCTCCAACACTCAGACACCATGGCAAGCGACGGATGTATGAAAGTGACCAAGTACTTCCTGTTTCTATTTAACCTCCTGTTCTTTGTAAGTACCACTTATAGAAAGGAATATAACATCTCTAAACCCCGCCTCCCATTTCCATTTGTTTCCAGAGACAACCTTGATACATAAAGGGAAAAGATTTGTAGTGTGAGATATGAATACTGCATTTCCCAGAACAATGTGGACTTATTATTTTGATGCTGTCTTGTGATTTACTGTGTGTTGGCTAACCCCCGTTGAGGTCCCCAGCTTTGAATTTACATGGCACTCGGTGCCTTGGTCCTCCACCCTTTTCCTACATGGCTCTTATCAGAGTGCTATGGCTATCCTCTCGTCCATTGTTTTGTTAATTACTATTTTCTCTGAGAGTGGTCCAAGCATCGTCACATCCTGTGCATTACACCATCAACACAAAATTCGGCTTACATCATACAGGGCATCTCGGAAGACCCTCTACGCAGTCCTTCTAACCACAGCACCAGTTTCTTATGTATGTACTGTATCCACTGAAAGAGCTCCCTTATGTTCATTCCACATGGTGGTCGGGATGAAGTTGCCAAGGGGTCTCCCTACTTTTGCTACATCCTCCATTACATACACAAAATGGAGTAAACTTGTGGTGTGAGACCCTTCTGTAAGTGTTCCTTACCCTGATACAGAACTGCAGAACTGTAATAAATATATATTATAGTAATGATTAAATGGACACTAGCCAAGTGATGGAAGGGAAAGAGTTGGAACACTGGAGACACAATCCCAGCTATGCAGTTGGTGCCCTTTTATTGGTCGCTGACCCTTATGGGATGGGTGTGGAGTGGCCAGGACAAAGCTGGGGTAGCCCCACGTCAAGTGTAGGTTTCCTAAATTACTGGGGTTCTTCTTTAAATCCTTAGGCAGAGACATGCAAGGTCACATGTTTTTCCTTTCCCCTGTGGTAAAAAAGTACATATAATGACAGTTGTTATAAACATAAGGAAGTACATTCTTTCCAGGGTCAGCTCTTGTTTTATTAGCGCTGTAACATTCAAGAAGATCTTACCAACGAGCTGAGAATTCACAATAAAACGACAGAGCAATATATTTTCCCTGTCCTGGTCATTGGCACATTTTGGGTAGCCATGGACCGAAAGGACACTCTTCAGTTACATGTAAGCTTGTCTGAGCTTTGTAGCCCTATAACAATAGTGTGTTCCGAGGGCGATCTAATGGTGCCTGCACTCTACAGCCTGCTCAAAGCGTTGCAGTGATTCATCTTGCTCTCCTGAAATTACATACAGGGGAAAGAGCTGTACCCGAGTTGAATTAACTAAGCAACAATTGCGCTGCAATTTGGAACTCTGGCCTGCAAATGGCTGCAACAAATCTTGGTGCGGCTCTGTTTTCTGACAAGTCCTATCACAAAGATTGATCACATTAGGAACTTGAAACCGTTTCCTCGTGTCTTGGCGAAGCGCTCCTATCTCTGTTTTGTACTAAACTTAAGAAGAGATAAGGCCTAAGATCTGTGGTTTCCTGTTTCTAAACATTGCGCATCTTTATTTCACATAGCAGGATCTCATCTCCGGGCTGTGGTGTATGACTGTTAAATAGGCACTGCAGGGTTTAAAGGAGCCGGTAGTATCATTTCAGTTTAATGTTTTAGCTGAAAGTTGTTCCATTTCAGAGGTCACATACAGATTTTGAAATGTTTCCTCAAGTTGCCGCTTTATAGGTCAGAATGTGATTAGCATCAGTAAAAGGAAAGGATGTTACCAGGTTACAGCCATTGAAGTATTAAAGTGTTCCTTACCGTGATGTGTGTTTATGTGTATGTATGTATGTATGTATGTATATGTATATGTATATATATATATATATATATATATATTCTTTTTTTTAGAACTTATTTATATTTTGATTTTTTATTATAGCCCTAAAGAAGCATTTTTAGTCCCCCGTAATGCTTTGGAGTGTTTTATGAACATTTAAGTGAATAAAAGGCTAACAGTTTTTCAAATATCCTCTCTAGATTCATTGCCAAGTCACATTAATAGAGTCAAAGATGTCCATTGTTACAGATCACTGTTGCTTTTAATGCTCTTTGCCTAGGCACATACCTCCTACCTTTACAATGTCACCATCCCAGTTATGCGGACCATTAAGAGTTTATATGCCAAAAATGATCGGTTAAACCAAGAATTGTATTTTTTTAACATTAAATGCCATTTATACTGGCTTTTTTGAATAGTAGATGAGATAAAGGTTTTAGTGCAGAATAAACATTTTGGTAGTTAGATAGAACCTTTTCCTAGATATCTGTATATCAGAGCAAAAAGAGGGACAACTGAGGAGGAAAGAGGGGCAGAGGGGTTTGGTTCTGAATGAGGGGTAGTCCCTTAAAATGAGGGGCAGTCTCTTTCAGATGAGGGGACAGCCCCTTTCAGATGAGGGGACAGCCCCTTTCAGATGAGGGGACTGCCCCTTTCAGATGAGGGGACTGCCCCTTTCAGATGAGGGGACTGCCCCTTTCAGATGAGGGGACTGCCCCTTTCAGATGAGGGGACTGCCCCTTTCAGATGAGGGGACTGCCCCTTTCAGATGAGGGGACTGCCCCTTTCAGATGAGGGGACTGCCCCTTTCAGATGAGGGGACTGCCCCTTTTTCAGATGAGGGGACTGCCCCTTTTTCAGATGAGGGGACAGTCCCTCCCAATGAGGGACAGTCCCTTCCAGATGAGGGACAGTTGGGAGGTATGTAGGCAGCCTAAATTATGTGATCTCTGGCTAGGAATTATAAGAGACTGTAGAATCAATACTCTTCAATGAGACAGACTCTGTCTTGTAGACTTGTATGAGCTAGAGGCATCAAATGTATTCTCATAGGTAATAAGCAAATCTAGAAGTATCCACTGTTTTTAATGCGTGTATCTCTACCAATGAGATGGATGTGATGACTTTAACACGTCATGGTGAGGCGTGGGGGGTATTCAGTTTGGAATAAATAGCTCTATAAGATTAGGCTGTATCTGTGCCATAAACAAGTGGTTTTGGATGTACAGTCATCCTGGAGTATACAGGAATGAAATGCATGGCTTCACACAATATCCTTTATTTATTTTAAGTAGGATTCACTGTGCTTTGTATCGGTTTAGGGTCTGCTCACACTATAGCATTGCGCTAAACGCTCAGTACCGTTTACCGCTTACTGCACCGCTATAGTGTGATCGGGCCCTCGGTGGGGGACTTTTTGATTGATTTTTTTTTTTCTTCACCTCACCATAACCTGTTTGATTGTATTTTCCAAAACGCAAAATACTGTTTATATAGCATGATATTAAGGCATTTTTTCCATCAACTCTGTGAGTGCTGTAGAACCCAGCAACGCATTTGTTCCGCATCAGTGCAGCAACAAGGCAGCTGAGCAGTAGTAAGGCGTTGAGCTGAGCCTGATCGTGCTATCCATTTAGGAATTCCTGCTGTGCGCACAGACCAGCTGTCAGTGCGGTGTAACAGCTCTGGAGCCCATCAATGTTAAATATGGTTTTATTGGAAAATAAGGAATGATATAAGGCAGCTGCTTGGCCCCTATAGATCTGAAACTGACAGCTGGATGTGTCCTGGGAATTCCGGGAATGCATTTCCTCCTGGGAATAATTCCCTTTTGTGTTGGAGTGTCTTTGCCTCTGAAAATGCAATTTTCAAAGTTCATTGCTGAGTTTTGTATTAAGCACAGTAGATCCTTCATAGAACACAAGGTCTCCTCCCAAACCCCAAAAGGGGGTTTATTCTGCATTTTAGGATTGTGGGCAGAGCCATGCAAATCCCTTTTTTTTTTTCATGCTCCTGGGCCAACTGGGCATCCAGAACCCGCCAGTCTATAGCACATATACAGCTCGATATTATTAACGGTTTGCCTTATGGCATAGTTACTGGTTAGGGAGTAACCTGCCTAGTCTGATCGGGCTTCTGCTGAAGAATCCCCATCCAGGAAGGTGGAAAAACCATGCACCAGCAGGTGAGGTGGGCAGATTAGTACCTCCTGGTAAGATGGATTTGCCTTGTCTGGCCAGGAGATGGAAGGCAGAGAGCTTATCGTGCTCATGAGAGTGGCAACCTGGGCATGCTGGAGAACCATTATGGGCTTTCTTTCACACTGCATACACTATCCTAATATGAGGAATAACCCTCTAATCTTGGGATTTGTGATTAAAGTGAGATATGGAAATGCCTTTAGTTTTGCAAAGCCTCTACTGTACTTTGTACTGGTTTAGTGGGAGACTTTTTTGCTCCTTTAAGTGTACCTCAGCATAACCTGTCTGGTCATACTTTCTCAAATCTCCCAAAGGCCCATAGAAGCCATTGGTTCCATACACTGCCTTGATGATGGCCATCAACTCTAAAATCACTTCTCAACATTGTGGCTAAAATCAAGGGTTATATAACCATTCATATTGATATCTATAGGGAAAACTCAGCTGCTTTCTTGCCTTATGGCATAGTTACTGGCTAGGGAGTATCCTGTCTAGTACAATGGGGGTTCGATCGAAGAATCCCTATTCAGGATGGTGGAAAAACCATGCACCAGCGGGTGAGGTGGGAATATTAGTACCTCTCAGATAAAGCTGGATCCTGAGGGACCCAGTGCCTCCTGTTAAGATGGATTTGCCTGGTCTGGCCAGGAGTTGGAAGGCAGAGAGCTCATGAGAGTGGCAACCTGGGCATGCTGGAGAATCATTATTATAAGCTTTGTACCACACTCTAAGTCAGTAGTACCCCAACTTTTTCCTATACTTGCTTTCTAGGAGAGGCCTTCTGGCCATCTCGGAAGAACTTTTATATCTGGACGCTAGGCCTACCAGGTACTCATACACAGTAGTTCTTACCACACTTATTTTTGTACAAGATAGAAGGGTGAAAGTTCTTCAGGATTGTCCTGATATGTGGCCAAAGATCTGTGGCCTTCAGGTTACAGTCTCTCCCACCCATATGCCCTGACACCTGCCCACTAACTAGACAGGTTATGCTGAGGTGGGCCAAAAGGATTGAAAAAATGTTTACTTAACCAGTGTGAAGCACTCAAAACAGACGGTATCTCAGTCTCATTGCTATCACAAATCCCAATATCCTCAGTTTAGGAGACTGAGTGGAGCCATGCATATCATTCCTTTTATGCCCCTCGGCCATCAAGAACCACTAGTGTACACAACAGATAAAGCTCTAAAAACCTAAATCCAAGTGAATAAACAAGTTCAACATGCAAAAACAAGCGCAACAAGTGGATGGCGAAGGTGGAGCCTAATTGTTGGGTATCTGCTGTAGCAGGTCCATCGTGCACTTGATCAGCGTTCCCACACAATGAGACCTCTGGCATGCACTCAACAGATCTGAAGACTATTATTGTGCACACCTTTTTCTGAAACCTGATGCTTTTTGGCACCTCGTGTAGTGACTCAACTAAAAGATTTGTGAACGTTTCTGAAAACGTGAAGTTTACATAGAGCGCCTTTGCTTGCCATTATCTTGCTGTTGCTCATTTAGGAGTTAAAGATGAAGTTTGCATTTTAAGGTTTAACAGCAGAGCGCTCCAGCTATCTTGCCTTTGTGTTCGAGTGAATAGACTCTTTGGCTTGGTATGTTTAGTTTCCTGGCAGGTAACCCGCTATGTTTGACTCAGACTTGTCAGTGGTGAGCCAGGGGGCCTTTCCCAAAAGCTGAGCTCTCCAAGTACGGAAGAGGAGGGTGTGAGAAGAGTCCTGGAAAGCCTGATGGAATTCAGTTCACCCTCCTTAGCTTGCTTTCTGTGCGTTTACTCGTGATAGTGATTAGTCCTTGTGAGTTGTCCAGTGGCGTCATCCTTCAATTGTTTTGCTGGGAGCGTAGCATACTTAAACAGTAGTTTGGATAGTTCAGTGATATGTTTAGGTATCTCGCTGTTATTAGTACTCCATTGACCCGAGAACCCTTTCTTTCAATGCAGGAAAGGTGTTCCAATTTGAAGCCAGCTTGTTTCTTTGCCTTGCACATTTGGGAACTCCGGGATTAAAAAAAACAAAATATTTTGATTTAGGGCCGTGTTAAAAAAATAAATAAATCCCAATTTCTACCTACCCTCTCCATGCTCCAGCGCTGTCCCTGACTTTTTCCTTGGACAGTCATTCTGGGGACATTTTCATGCAAGTTGGGCTTATAGTACTCCAGGACTACGTAGTGCTCACATGCCATTACATGAGTGTTGTTCAGTCTTGGTAGAATGCCCTCCGCTGCCACCTCTGGAGGAAGAAGAGGAAGTACTGGTGGCATCACTGGACTGGCAAGAAGACTTTTGTTCAATGACCAGTATGTATAGGATATGTACAGGAATTTTTTTTTTTTTAAGATACTGGAGGAAGACTTTGAAGGGTTGTAAAAATCCTGGCATTTTGTTTTAATGTCTACCATCCTAAAAACGCATCCCTTTCCTTAATTTCCTTGTCACTCCATCCAGCCGCCTGGACAACAGAAAATACCTTGGGGTATGAAGAAGCATGTTACTTGCCATTGATTGATTAGGTAATTAATCAACCCTGTGTAAGGTCTCTTTGGAGTAGCTCAGACTTGTGGTAAAGTGAACCTGTATCTAAAAAGCTTTCATACAAGTATTGTTAACCACCCATGATCGGTAGTGCTGCTCACTTCCTTAGCCTTGCTGTTGGCCCATCACTGTAATGGGTAGCATCAGGGCTGTCCTAATAATAATTTTGGTACCTGAGGTGATTTTGTTGCGGGGGGGGGAGGCGGGTTGATTGCTGATAGGGAATGGTCACTCACTGGTTCACTTGTTGTTCGGCACTGGAAATGCTGATAGGGAACAGTCACTCATTAGTTCACTTGTCATCCGGGATGGGGGCTGCTGATAGGGAACGGTCACTCATTGGTTCACTTGTCGTCCGGGATAGGGGGGTGCTGATAGGGAATGGTCACTCGCTGGTTCCCTTGTTGTCCGGGATGCAACATTATAGGGATGACCCTGGGCACATGATAGTTAGGCAAAACTACACCTGGCTAATAAGAGAGAACACAGCATTGACCTTTTCAATGTTTTGCTGCTCCTTCACTATCCAATCACAGACTTGGGGGCAGTCCTTAACCAAGCTGCAATGCTTTACCTATAATAGAAAACAGGTCAAAACCTGCTAGGGACATCTGGCGTAGACAACTGGCTGAATAAAATCACATTTCTGCAGTTAAGTCAGTCTCTGCTTATGTGGCATAAAGCTGTAGCAGTTCCTGTCCCCGTCATTTGCCTATCTTCTAAATCTTCCTCTCTGTTTTTAGTTAGTGTTCTTTGGTCATTTCCTTGCAGTTCTATTACAGTAAAGATTTTGCATAGGTCTACAAACGGGCACAGTGACAAAAAAAAACCTGAACGTCTGACCAACAGAGCGGAAATTGGGGCAAAAGATACTGTAGCTCAGCAATATGTTTTTGTGGTGCTTGGCTCAATGTGTGGTCAGCAGCTACCCACATGTCCACCTAGCTGCGATCATCTTTAGACCTCCGGAAAGGGAGCGCCACATACAGATGCCGGCCATGTGGGTTCAGTGGAATCTGGGAATTCACGTCAGCCTCCTGGACAGGAGACAGAATATGTATCATCAAGACATGGGAGCTGCAGGCTTCATCTGTACTAGAGGGTACCAAGCACAGACTGTCCCGACAACCCCATTATTCCTTTGCCTTCAGGCCGCGTGCGTCATCATGGGCTTCCCTGAATAGGACAGGCTGCAACAGGTATAGGCAGCGATTACATATAATAAATAATAAGCTGTGTTTAACAGAACCTTTTAATCTACAATGATGTGTCATTTGTACTATGCAGGCTTAGTCATAAAACAATGATAACAGTGTGCAATGCCAATCTGCAGCTTCAAGAGAGAGCAACATTCTTTTCATGTATAAAACAAGGCCACAGACTCCGGAGAGAGACATCATTCCCCTCCATACAATGCATTAGGAAGACCTTACCTTGAATACTAAAGGGTATTTAAACCCAAGAACATCAAATGTAATATATAGCAGCTCCCTGGTGCTTAGATGTGGTGGCTGCATTAGTTTTCTTTATTTTCACTTTGTGATCCTGCCAGTGACTGATGTCTGGTGGCCAGCATCAGTCAACCCACTTCCTCTGAGCTCAGGTCATCCTTGACCCTCCCCAGCCCATAACTGGACAGTAAAAGGAGAAGCGGCACAATGATGCGTCATCTCCCTGTCACTTTGCTATATCCACCTATCGGCCTGCTCCTTGTCAGCACATGGACTGATGGGCTGCTTGCTCTGCTTCTTCCTCTCACACCCCAGTCCTGTTGTATAAGGACTGCAAAAGGCCGATACCAGGTCAGATTCAGGTACTTACACTGCAATACAATTAACAATGTATTATTTATTAGAGAAATGCACTAATATCTGTCTGGAGTTCAGCTTTACCTAGACTTTCGCTCACTGAAGAGGATTAGGAAAATATGGGTTCATGTCAGTGACCTCACTTGGTATATTGTTTTGCTGTCTACATTATTGAGCAAGTCTGATGTTTATTTAAAGACATGTTTCACAACTTGGAGCAGACGCATCATCCTTTCCTCTGTGTAATAGTTGAGAATATTTGCAGCTTCGTGTGGAAGCAGCCACCCTTGTCATTTTTGCTGGACAGCTTGGTCTGCACATCACTGTTACCTTTTTAGCTTGCGTGCGGGGGTCAGGAGCGTGTACTGTAGCATGTGGGGTGGTCAGGAGCGTGTACTGTAGCGTGCGAGGGGTCAGGAGCGTGTACTGTAGCATGCGGGGTGGTCAGGAGCATGTACTGTAGCGTGCGGGGTGGTCAGGAGCGTGTACTGAAGAGTGAGGGGGGGTCCAGGAGCGTGTACTGCAACGTGCGGGGTGGTCAGGAGCGTGTACTGCAACGTGCGGGTGGGTCAGGAGCGTGTGCTGAGGCGCGCGGGTGGGTCAGGAGCGTGTACTGCGGCGCGCGGGTGGGTCAGGAGCGTGTACTGCGGCACGCAGGGAGTGAGCGGGTCAGCAGTAAGTATAACTCACAGTGCGGGGTCAGTAGTATATAAAACATAGTACAGAAGTCAAGAGTGACTCCTCCCCACAATTTAAAAATACCCTCTTTCCAGTACAAATATCTACCCCTCTAAACTTAAATACCCCCCAAGTACCCTCTCTCTCCCTTCCTGAAATGTATTCACAGACCTCGGATGTACTGTTGCTCAGCAGAGTGAGGGAAGTCCTCCCAGGTCTCCCCTGTCATATGACATATCAGAGTCAAGGAGGAACCTAGGACTTTGCTTGGCTCTACAATACCCATTGCCACTCTGATCTGAGGTAGTGCATGTAAAGGAAAAAAAAAGTCCAAAAGAGGAAGTGCTCACACTTTGGGGAGACTTTCTCTCACTTCCCATTGCAGCTACAGAACAGGAAGTAATAGGAACACTACCCAATTGGAAATTGGATACACACCGCAAAAAAATTACATATTTTCCCTTCCGTACCTTCCAAACATTTTTTTTACTTTTCCATAAACTTTAATACCTGTAATAGTATCCCATATATTAATTTTATTATTTCTTC